>NC_066580.1:472933640-473048640 GCF_024323335.1 Lathyrus oleraceus
ATTCCCTCCTTTAAGAGAAATCCAAAGTCAAAGAATAATCTATGTGTCAGATGAAACCAAAGTAACCAAGCAAAGTCTTCAAGAGAAATCCAAAGTCAAAGGTACCAGATGAATCTGAATGTCTCAAAATCGCAAGCTTCCAAAGTAAGGATCAAGGTTCTAGTTCTAAGTCCATAACTCCACACCAATACTAAGGATAGTAACCATAAGTCCATCAATCAAGAAAACCAAAATGTTTAAGATTTTTTCCCTTATTAATGTCTTTAAAAGAAAAAGAAGTCCAAATGGCCAATGGAAAAAGAAAGAGCATAAACATAAACAAAGGTTCAAGTGGATAAAGAGCAAATAACATAAGCACAAACAATATGATATGAGATGCTAAAATAAAAGTATAAATTAAATGACATAAAATAAATGATATTAAAATAGAGTTAATGCAATGAAATGTTTATGAGTGATGTTAGTAATCAAAAAAGAGAAAGGAAATTTGTCATTTTTAAGAGAACACTCAATTATTCACTGACAAGCATGAAAATGACCTTTACATCACCATGAGAAGGGATCCAACTTGGATAAAATCAACAAGTATGCCAATAGCTCTCATAAATGAAAAAGGAGAAGTATATTTCACACAATAATATAAAGAGTATGATACTTACAATCTCACTTATAAAAATGACTTTCTTTCGGGACAAATTTAGAGTCATGTTAAGCAGTCGTAATTAAAATTATGTAGAAGTCATAACTATCTGAGGCCGATCAATAAATATTTGTGTCAATAAATGCTAGAGAAATGATATGTAAATCATGTTGGTGTAAACCCTATAGGTCAATACTTTTGGTACTTGTATCGAATTATTTATTAATAATAAAAGGCTTTTTCTTTATTATGTCTGTTTAATAAAGTCCATAGAATAGCTAGTTCGTTTAATGTATCAAGTGTGATTTAATCATGAGATCCCGTTAAACATAAGGACACTATTCTTAAAGTATTCGTAGTCGAGCTTTATTGTGAAATGGGATAACATTAAAGTATTAAGACTATTATGTATATAAACTGATGATCACATCTCATGGATCATGGATAAGGAGTTATCAAGTCCTAAACATAGGTATGAATATTAAGAGTAATATTTATACTGGATTGACCCGCTATGAGAATACTATATAGAATGTTATGCAAAGTGTCATAAGTTATTCTCATGGTGATAATGGTGTATACCACCCTTCGACCTGAAACCACTATGGACTCTAGATGTAGAGTCGAGTGCCTTATTGCTGATCAAACATTGTCCGTAACTAAATGACCATAAAGACAGTTGATGGGTACGTACTCTACGAAGCATGCTGAGGGACATGAGTGACCTAGATGGAATTTGCCCATTATGCGTAACATGATAAATGTCTATGGGCCCAATATTGAACTGGACAAGGATGACACGATCTATGCCTTGTGTTCAATATAAACATAAGGGTAAAAGGGTAATTATACACATAAGTATTATCACAAAAGGATTTGTCACATCACATGACATTTCGTGTCTTGGGTAGCAGTGATGTGTTGCTAGATACCGCTCACTATTTATTATGTTAAATATGTGATTTAATATAATTGTTAATGTCGTGAAGACCTACAGGGTCACACACAAAAGGACGGATTGATGAGAGATAGAGTAACTAAGGAACATCGTAAGGTACGGTGCACTTAAGTGAATTGTAGAACATCGTAAGGTACGATGTACTTAGGTAGAATACGAAATGTGGTAAGGTACCACACGCTTAAGTGATTTTGGCATATCATAAGATATGGGCCACATTCACTTAAGTGGGCTTTTTAGCTTGCAGCCCACACAAATGGTTCTATAAATAGAACCCTTGTGTAGAAGCATTTGTGTAGTTGTAATTTCATTCTCTCTCTCTCTCTCTCTCTCTCTCTCTCTCTCTCTCTCTCACTTAAAGCCTTTATTCGTAGCAGCTAGCAATGAGATTGAAGGAATCCGTTCGTGTGGACTGAGTAGAGGCGTTGTCACCATTCAACGTTCATGATCGCTCCGTAGATCTACATCAGAGGTTTCAATCGCCACAAGAGGTAACGATTCTATCACTGATCATGCTCATTCGTAAGGATCACTAAAGGAGCATTTTTTAAATTCCGCTGCGTTTTGGATCGCTCTTCTCCTTCAAATCATTCTCCTAAAGCTATGCCACACCAAAAAAAGAAAAGAGAAGTGATCAAGTAAAAAGGCTAGGAGAGTGGTCTATTACATCAATTCATACTTCATAGTACTTAGGACAAACTTGTTCATCACTCCAAAGTACCTTAAATAGTCCATGATCAATTAGGAGGTAGATTTGAAATGATGAAAGTTCATCAAACACCAATCCACACATCATGATCAAGATGGACCCAAACCATCCAATTGATCAAAATAAAAATGAAGAGAATGAGATGAAGAAGAAGGTGGCAAGAGAAATTACACCCAAATTGGATCAAATCATTGATCAAGTCATCATCAAAATCAATCATCCATTTTGGTGGTTTAGGGTTTTCACCCCAACAACACCTAAGATCCATTGAGTTTGATGAAACTTATGATTAAATCAACTAAGATCCAAGGCCAATAGGAGTCAACAAAGGTCAAACAAATATAAAATGCAATAAAATAAAATAATCTGCATTAAAAACATTTTAAAAATGAATTTTAAAAGGGAAATTAAAGAGAAAATCCATAAAGTCCTTCAAAACACTATATAAATGGCCAAGAAAATTATGGAAGACTGGAAATAGAATAACAAACATAAAATATTTTTTTCAAAAATTTTAAATGCCTAAAAGTAATTTTAAACCAATTAAAACAAAGGAGAAAAGAGAAAATTCAAGAGAAATAGAAAATCAAGAAAATAAAATATGGAAAAATAAAAATCAGATGACGAAAAATAAAATAAAACTTTAGAAATTATTTTAGGATTTTTTGGGTAAAAAATGAAATTACTATGAATTTTCGAAGAAAATGCAATTAAAAAAAAAGAATAAAAAAACACGGAGTGATGGACCTTGCCTCATTAATTGACGTGACAGATCCAACATTCCTCAGGCTATGGCGCATGATGGAAATTAATCAAAATAAAACACGAGATCTAATTCAAATTGGACCAATCAGAACATTTCAAATATCCAACGTGTCTCCAAACTCAGATGACATGAGATAAACTCTGGTCATCTTTCCCGATTGTCCCTTACTAGAGTTCATCGTTTAGTAAATTCAGAATGCGAGACCACAACTAATGTGATCGCCTCCTCATCACGAATTTAACCTTGTGCTCCAAATTCATTTATCTAAATTGAGCATGGAGAATTTCAGAGAAGTTTCAGAAACAAGCAAGCCACGAAAAATAAAATTATATGATGAACACGACCAATCAGCACCAAATAAGTTAGGGGAAAACGTCAGAGAGTGAAAGACTATATTGTGGTAACTTGTTTGAGTTTAAATGATGCTCATACCTACCTTGTCCAAATGGTGATAAGAAATTGATGAAGCTCGATCTCGTTAGAGCACTTCATAAGGTCTTGGAGCTTGGGAATTGTTGCAAAAGCTTCAGAGAATATCGAATATGCTAATGGAATCAAGAAATTGGATTGAAACAAGTTGGAACTTAAAACACAATAGTTCAATTATCTGGAAAAAATTTAGAGTGAAGTAGGGATTTCTTGGCTCTCAAAAGCTTGGAGATGAATGCAATAGCTTCCTCTATTTATAGGGAATGCATTGGGATCCAAATACATGTGAAATCAAGCTTAATTCGTGCAAAATAAATTTGATTAGAAAGTGTGGAAAATGTGACTTGCAATCCATCAAAACTCAGCCAAATCATGCGTTTTAAGGGTCAATTAACTTCTGGAGACTCGATTAAACATGTTTAAGTTCAAAATGCATGGTAATTTGGCTTGTTATTGTGAATTAGTGAAGTTCAAATTCTGACCATGGTGATTTCTTCATTTCCAAGTCACCATGTTCAACTCAATGGGGCATCTTGCTCATGAGGCTTTTTGATCCCATTCTTCTTGCAATGTGTTCATATCATAATAAATATTATAATGTGACAAGAAAGGTTGCATTTGGATTCTTGAGCATAAAGTTATGGCATGTTGAAGTTGACACGAAAACCTGGTCATGTAACTTAGAAAATTCTAAGTCCCAGATGGCTGAAAATGACTTATAATATCTCAATAATTCCATGGCCTTCCAAGCATAATTAGACTTTTATCCTTGAAGAAAACTTGTAGAGGGTATCACATATGATATTATGCAAAAAGAATCAGCCTCAAATGTTAAAAATTGAAGAAGTTATAAATCTTGAAAGTTGAGAGAAAATCACTTAAAAATAGGTCAAATTTCACTAAGTCCACAAATGACCTATAATGTCTCCAAACTTTTGATGATCCTCTAATAATAATTGTCTCTTATCATGTAAAGATAATTTATAGGGGATATTGAGAAGAGTCATATGCAAAAAGAAGAAATAAAAAATGTTGAGAATTTAAGGAGTTGTGGTCTTTTGAACTTTGACTTCAAATGTTGACTTTTTGGTCGAACCTCTTGGAATAAACTTGTGAACTTGGCCTTTCCTTGAATTTAAAGGTATATGGATGATCATATGAAATAAAAATGAGGTATCCTTGAATGTATCTTAATTTCATTGCTCAAAGTTTGAGGTAGCTTGTTGAAGAAAGCATGGAAATAAACACATGAACCTTTGACTTCTCTTGAGAAATGAGCAACAAAATCTTGAGATGCTCTTGATAGAAATTAGGTTGAAAGATATTTTAAAACCTTAGAGATCATGATTTTAGAGATATCTTCTTGAGAATCAATGGTTGATCACACTTTGACTTAAGGAATCAACAAAACCCTAGCTGAAGAGCGATGCTTGATGCTCTTGATGAAAAGCTCTATCTTGCACAATAAAATTAAAGGAAACAAAGCATACTTTTCTATTTTGATTAGTGGTTAGATAAGTAATGAACATATAAACATAAAGGTAAAATACCAACAAATAGGCGCTTGGTGATCTCTGCAAAAAGCAAACCCAAAGATGAGAGGGGGAGGATTAGGATGTGATCTTGTTTGTATGCAAGGATGTAAATGACATATGGGATCTTATGGTTAAAAATTAGGGTATGACAGATTCCCCTATTTAAGTTTCTTCTATTTAAAGATATGAAGATTGAAATATTCGTCTCGACGAGATTGAAGAGACTTAAATACAGAAGACCCAATTTTGGCCCTAAGATACTGCAAAAATGCTTATGATATGATATGAATTCAGACAAGGATCTTTGTTGGGAATATAGCTTAACAAAAGGAGACTGAAAATCCGTGGGGAATAACAATTTCCAAAAAGGGACCCGACTGAGGACAAATAAAGTTTTGCATGGGAAAAGAAAAGACTTGGGAATAACCATAAAGGCACCAATGCACAGTTAGAAAACAAACGATCCAAAGGCCCAATTGGGGAAAATTTGTCAAGGAAAGAATCTGTCGGGGAAATGATCAATCTAAAGGGGATGCCCAACTCTACTGGGGGGAGAAGAAATTACCTAACTATCAGCCAAGTGATAGCTTAACAAAGGTAGTAAGCTCAAAAGGGAAAGACTACCAACTACCAGCCAAGTGATAACTTAACAAAGGTAATCAACAAAAGGTAAGAGGAATATTACCTAACTATCAGCCAAGTGATAGCTTAACAAATGTAATAAGCTTAAAAGGGAAAGATTACCAACTACCATCCAAATGATAACTTAACAAAGGTAATCAACCAAAGGTAAGAGGAATATTATGTAATTATCAACCAAGTGATAGCTTAACAAAAGGTAATAAGCTCGAAAGGAATGATTACCAGTTACCATCCAAGTGATAGCTTAACAAAGGTAATCAACCAAAGGTAAGAGAAATATTAATTAACTATCAGCTAAGTGATAGCTTAACAAAGGTAATAAGCTCAAAAGAGAAAGATTACCAACTACCAACCAAGTAATAGCTTAACAAAGGTAATCAACCAAAGGTAAGAGGAATATTACCTAACTATCAGCCAAGTGATAGCTTAACAAAGGTAATAAGCTAGAAAGGTAAGAGAATATTACCCACTACCAGGCGAGTGATAGCTTAACAAAAGGTAATAAGCTCGAGGGACCAAAGTTCAGCCCAAGAACAAACTGGAGAGGAACTGTCAAAGAAGACTCAATCCAATGAGGAAATAATCTCAACTGAAGATTAATTCCATCCAGATAATGATATAGAAAGGAAAACTGAAACGAAACCTCCTACGAGGATCAAACTCCATGGGGAATTAGAAAAGATAAGCACTTTCTGGTTAAGGTCGACATTCTATTGGAAAAAGGACACTCACACTCCATGGGGGAGAAAAACACCAGAGAGTGGGGAATGCACCAAGACATGAAAGATGCATAAATAAACGCCATGATGTTATGAATATGAGTATGAATATGCTAACAAAATAGGAACAAAAGGGTTAGACCGATAACACAGTACAACCAGATACAAGGCTAATCTCAACAAGGTGGAGATGCTATTGGAGATCTTACTAGGGATTCAACTGAAGAAAACCCTGCAATGAATAACTATAAGCCATCAAAGGATCTTAATCTTGATACAAGGCTTATATCCTTCTGGAGAAATAAAAATATATTGCTTGGAGACCCAAAGTTAATCTTCTAAAAACATGAATTTCATTCCGAGGGAGGGAAAGGTTTGACGGGGATAAGAAACATCTGAATAAACTCTGTTGTGAAGATCTGTTGGCAACTTTACTGGAGATTCTACCATTCCTGCAAGCTCATGTTGGGGAAATTGATGATCATGTATACATTCATAAGGAGAATCCTGCCTTAAGAGAACATTGAGCTCTGCTCTTCAAGATCTTACCATCCTTTGAGATCACTGTTGACGTTCCACTTTTATATTCACAAATCGAAGAATTTTTTTTTTGTAAGTTTCAAAAACATGATTGTTTATATATATTTTGTTAAAAAAATTATTATAAAAAATAAATCAAATTTCATAAACTGAAACAAGATAAGAACAACAAACAAATGGGCAAAAGGCTCAAATTTTATTGATGGAATGGTAGTCCATGAAAGGCGTGACTCCATGGATCATTACACAATTGAAAAATGATAAGTACGTGGAAAAGGCTATATTGAAATACAATGATCACTATTGTCCCTAACAATTTTGAATTCCTCTATGCTTAGAACTTTGGTCGAGGATGACTGAATGAGAGTCTTTGATAGGCATCGTTGCTTCAAACAATCAAGTCTGGCCCGATGCAGTTACTTTCCATAATCCCTAACTTTTGCCTAGATTTCCCTTTCGGGGCTCAATATACCAAGATGATTATTTTCTATTATGCCTCTAATTTTTGCTTGGACCTCCCTTTTGGGTTTTCAATCCACCAAGATGCTCATTTTTGCCTAAGCCTCCCTTTCGGGTTTTTAACTTAACGAGTTGTTCTTTTATTTTTCTCGGAAAAGTATTTCTTGACTGCATCGACATTCATAGGACGAGGGAGCTCCTCACAATCCATGGTCGTAAAAGTCATAGCACCACCAGAGAAGGATCTCTTAATAACATATGTGCCTTCATAATTAGGAGTCCACTTGCCCCTATAATCAGTGTTGAAAGACAAGATCTTTTTTAGCATGAGGTCACCTTCTCTGAATATGAGAGGTCGAACCTTCTTGTCAAATACTTTCTTAATTCTCTTTTAATACAATTGGCTATGACATAAAGTTGTTATCCTTGTTTCTTCAACCAAATTCAACTGATCATATATGCTTTGACATCAGAGAGAAAAGGGTTGCCTCTGTTGAAGTGCGGACGAATGTATGTTGCAAAAGGGAGCATGTCATACCAATCCTTATATGTCACAACCATCTTCCGGATAATCTTTTTAATATTCTTATTTCCAACTCCAACAACCCCATTCATCTTAGGTTTGTAAAGAGAAGAGTTATGGTGTTCAATCTTGAAGTCGTCACAAAGCTCTTTCATCATCTTATTGTTCAAGTTTGACCCATTATCAGTGATGATCTTACTTGGAACACCATATTCGCAAATAATCTGATTCTTGATAAATTTGACCTTAACCTATTTGGTCACATTAGAATAAGATACTGCTTCAACCCATTTGGTGAAGTAATCAATAACCACCAGAATAAAATTATGTTCGTTCGAAGCATTAGGTTCAATCATACCAATCATGTTAATTCCCCACATATAGAAAGGCCATGGGGACGAAATAAGATTGAGAAGAGTCGGAGGCACGTGAATCTTATCAGCATAAATCTGACACTTATGGCACTTCTTCACATATTTACAGCAATCAGACTCTATTGTCAACCAAATAGTAACATGCCCTTAACATCTTTTTAGCCATTGCATCCATTGACATGAGTACCAAAGGATCCTTCATGAACTTCTTGATTTAACATGTCAACTTTGTGTCTATCCACGCATCTGAGCAAGATCATCTCAAAGTTTCTCTTGTACAACATATCTTCATTCAGAAAGAAATTGGCAGTTTGTCTTCTCAAAGTCTTCTTATCTTTGTTGGATGCCCTAAACAGGTACTCCTGATTTTGGAGGAACCACTTGATATCATGATACCAAGGTTTATCATTTGTGACTTCTTCTGCCACAAACACATGATCAAGCTTATCAAGGTGCATAATTCTGATATTGGGTGCGTCGTTCCAACAATTTACTTTATACATAGAAGATAAAG
Source organism: Lathyrus oleraceus (assembly GCF_024323335.1). Lineage (NCBI taxonomy): Eukaryota > Viridiplantae > Streptophyta > Magnoliopsida > Fabales > Fabaceae > Lathyrus > Lathyrus oleraceus. The sequence goes on from NC_066580.1 coordinate 472,942,449, forward strand.
TAGCCAAATCATCCACCATATGATTCTCTTCACGGGGTATATGATGAAACTCAACTTTGTTGAAGAAAGTAAACAACCTCCTTGCATAATCTTTGTAATGAATCAAGCCAGGATGACGATTCTCCTATTATCCTTTAATTTGATTAACCACTAAGGTTAAATCTCCATATACATTAAGGATCTTAATTCTCAAATCAATGGCCTCTTCTAGACCCATGATAAAATCTTCATATTCTGCCATGTTATTCATATAGTCAAACATCAATCTCGTAGTGAAAAATATATGAGAACCCTAAGGAGTAATGATGATTGCTCCAATTCCGTTACCATAAGCATTAACAAATCCATCAAACAGATACTCCTTGATGTTGTCAAAATCCTTCTGGAAGTCTTCTGTCCAAACATAACCTTGGTCTTTATGGAGAAGCTTGAAGATTATCCCATATGTGGCAGTCATGTGATATATAAACACGGAGATATAATTCAGATGCCCGAGGAAAACTCTAACTTGCTTTTCTATTTTTGGTGTAGGAATATCTTGAATAGCTATGACTTTATCAAGATCTACTTCAATATCCTTCTGGCTGACAATGAAGCCCAACAGCTTTCCTGGACGGACACCAAAAGTACACTTATTAGGATTTAGGTGGAGTTTAAAGTTTCTCAAACGCTGAAACTGTAACACCCCGATAAAAATAAGATAATTATTTAATTTAAGTTAATATTATATTTATTAATTTAATTAAATAATTAGAATTATTGGATTATTATTATTATTATTATTGGAATAATAATTATTGGAAAGTATATAAGTTGGAAATAAGAAAAAGGGTTTTCATTTGGTAAAGAGTTTCACGTGAAAAGCAGAGAAGCGGCTGAAGGGAGAAAGGGCAAAGAGGAAGAGCAAGAGAGCAAGGGTTGAAGGACGGAAAAGCTTGGAGCTTAAAGATTCGCCGGATTAACTCAGGTAAGGGGGGTTTATCGTCGTTTAATGGGTATTATGGGTTAACATGTAATGGGTAGTGATAAACCGTGGATTTGACCCTAATTGGGATTGTTGAATGCTGAAAAATTGTGTTGGATAAGTTGTGTTAAAGCTGTAATTGAATCTGTATTGAGTGTGTTGTGATTTTCCGAACGTAGAGCTTTTTACGGAATTGGAATCGGAGGTCCGGAAGTCCTCCAACGGCGGAAAATGCGGAGAATTCTGCATTCTGCTTTGTGTTAGCGCAGGAACAGCTTTCTGTCTTGCGTTAACCGGTTAACCCAGGGTGTTAACCGGTTAACACTGTTTTGAATTGTGAAAATTTGCTGTTTGTCTTGCGTTAATCGGTTAACCCAGGGTGTTAACCGGTTAACACTATTGTGAGTTGTGAAATATTGCTGTTCTGTGTTGCGTTAACCGGTTAACCCAGGGCGTTAACCGGTTAACACTGTTGTAAATTGCCAGGAAGCGTGTTCTGTCCTGCGTTAACCGGTTAACCCAGGGCGTTAACCGGTTAACACTGTGTGAAAGGTGAAAATTTAGTATTTAAATGTTGTGCACATGGTTGATGGTTGGCCTATATCGGTGTGTGATATAGTAGGGATCATTTCCCGCTGTTTTGAGCAGTATAGGTATTAGTAGAGTGTGCTAATACTGTGATTAATTATTTGACATGATAGGATGTTTTGATAAATGTGTTGATGATGTATGATGGTATGCATAATGCTGTGAATGTATATATTATGCATGTGTTTGTGAATGGACTGTTTTATGGCTTAGAGTGTGAGCATATGTCCATTGTGGATTATTGTTGATGATGTTGCATTGCTAGGTGAATTAGCATGCATATTGTGGCCTTTATGGTGGTAGCTAATTCCCATGGTGAGGAATTAGTGAGTAGGTCATTGTGGATTGTTGTTGATGTTTGCATGCTAGGTGATTAGCGTGCATAGCATAGCCCTTGGGGTGGTAGCTAATTCCCATGGTGAGGAATTAGTGAGTGAGTCACTAGGTCTCAAATGAGTGGGACTAGTGAGCTTGGTAGCCGTATCTGGGTTTGATCGGTGAGGTTGAATTATATGTTCACGAATAGTCGGTACCGCATGCATGGAGTCTCATTGCATAATGTATGTATGGCGTATAATATGAATGGATGTATTCCAATATTATACGTGTGTTTGTGTTGGCATTGAGTATGAGTATGAATTGTGTTGGTATTGAGTATGATAATTGAGTTGATGTGCCGTTACTGAATGTGTGATATGATTAGGGTGATTAATGTGTTAAATTACTTAACATGACATGATATTTTATAATGCTTATTATATCGATTGAGGAACTCACCCTTACAACTATTTTTCAGGTAACGAGCAGTGATTGAGTAGAAGCTAGTGCTATGGAGTCTAGTGTAGTTCCTTAGTGAGTCATGCTCTGGTAGATGTAACATCGGGTTGGGATGTTTTACCTTGTTGAATAATTTTACATGTAATGTGTTACATGTTTTGAATGATCGATTTGATCTCTATCCGCTGCGTATTGTGCAATTCTTTATGTTTTGAATTAAATAAATGAGCATGACTAAATAAATGGTGAATGGTGTGAAGTGATTGTGTGACACCCTTAATTGCATATTTACTCTGATTGATGTATTGTTATTTTAATTAAATATTTTGGGGTAATTTATAAGGGTGTTACATTAGTGGTATCAGAGCATAGTCGGTCGAGTCGAGTCGTAATTATTCTGTTTCCCCTGTACGTGATAGGTGTTGTGTAACCCTATCAGTACTTATTGTTTTAGCTTGTTGGGTTTTCAGAATAGAGATGGCTGGAAGAGGTAGAGACGATGCTGCAATTGCTGAGGCTCTGGGTATGCTAGCTGGAGTACTTGGAGGAAATCCAAATGTGGTGGGATTGGGAGCCGCTCGTCAACTGAGTGAGTTCCAGAAGAACAATCCTCCAATGTTCAAGGGAGCATACGATCCAGATGGCGCTCAGAAGTGGTTGAAGGAGATCGAGAGGATCTTCCGAGTGACTGAGTGTGCCGATAACCAGAAGGTCAGGTTCGGTACGCATATGCTGTCAGAGGAAGCAGATGATTGGTGGGTTGCTACCTGTAACACCCCGATAATAATATGATGATTATTTAAATTAAGTTAATAATATATTTATTAATTAAATTAGATAATTGGATTATTATTATTATTATTTTTGGAATTATTGAATTATTATTATTATTGGGATAATAATATAAATTGGAAAATATATAAGTGTGAAATAAGGAAAAAGAATCCCATTTGGTAAAAAGAAAGTTTTCACGTGAAACAGAGAAGCGATTGAGAAAGCGGAGAAAGGGCAAGAGGAAGAGCTAGAGAGCAAGGGTCGGAGAACGGAAAAGCTTGAAGCTCAAAGTTGCCGGATTAACTCAGGTAAGGGGGGTTTATCGTCGTTTAATGGGTATTATGGGTTAGCATGTAATGGGTAGTGATAAACCGTGAATTGACCCCAATTGGGATTTGGAATGCTGAAAAATTGTGATGAATAAGTTGTGTTAAATCTAAAATTTTATCGGTAATTGGATGGGTAGTGTTTTCCCGATCGTATAGCTTTTTACGGAATTGGAATCGGAGGTCCGGAAGTCCTCCAACGGCGGAAAATGCGGAGAATTCTGCATTCTGCTTTGTGTTAGCGCAGGAACAGCTTTCTGTCTTGCGTTAACCGGTTAACCCAGGGTGTTAACCGGTTAACACTGTTATGTATTTTGAATAATTGCTGTTTTGTCTGCGTTAACCGGTTAACCCAGGGTGTTAACCGGTTAACACTGTTGTGATTGCTGAGATATTGCTGTTTGTGCTGCGTTAACCGGTTAACCCAGGGCGTTAACCGGTTAACACTGTTGCGTTTTGCCAGAAAGTGTGTTCTGTGTTGCGTTAACCGGTTAACCCAGGGCGTTAACCGGTTAACACTGTTAAAAAGTGAAAAAATGGATATTTTAAATGTTATGTGTATATGTGATGGTTGGCCTATATCGGTGAGTGATATAGTAGGGATTATTCCCGCTGCTTTGAGCAGTATAGGTATTAGTAGAGCGTGCTAATACTGTGTTTAATTAATTGACATGATATGATGTGTTGATACATGTGTTGATGATGTATGATGGTATGCATAATATTGTGAATGTATATGTTATGCATGTGTTTGTGAATGGACTGTTTTATGGCTTAGAGTGTGAGCATATGTCCATTGTGGATTATTGTTGTGATGTTGCATTGCTAGATGATTAGCATGCATATTGTGGCCTTTATGGTGGTAGCTAATTCCCGTGGTGAGGAATTAGTGATGTTAGTCATTTTGGACTGTTGTTGATGTTTGCATGCTAGGTGAATTAGCGTGCATAGCATGGCCCTTGGGGTGGTAGCTAATTCCCATAGTGAGGAATTAGTGATGTGAGTCACTAGGTCTCAAATGAGTGGGACTAGTGAGCTTGGTAGCCGTACCTGGATTGGTCGGTGAAGTTGAACTATATGTTCAAGAATAGTCGGTACCGCATGCATGGAGTCTCATTGCATAAATTTTGTATGGCGTATAATATGAATGGATGTATTCCAGTATTATACATGTGTTGTGTGTTTGTGTTGGCATTGAGTATGAGTATGAAGTGTGTTAGTGTTGAATATGATAATTGAGTTGATGTGCCGTTACTGAATATGTGATACGATTAGGGTGATTAATGTGTTATTTACTTAACATTACATGAGATTTTATAATGCTTATTATATTGATTGAGGAACTCACCCTTACAACTTTATTTTCAGGTAACGAGCAGTGATTGAGTAGAAGCTAGTCCTTGGAGTCTAGTATAGTTCCTTAGTGGGTCGTGCTCTGATAGATGTAACATCGGGACGGGATGTTTTACTTGTTTTTCATTGATGATTGTTGAATAAGTTTACATGTATTGTGTTACATGTTTTATATTGATGTTGGATTTTATTCCGCTGCGAATTATGCAAATGTTTTATTTGATTAAATGAATGAGCATGACAGGACAATTTGGAACATGGTGTGAAGTGTTTGTGTGACACCCTTAAAGGGCATAATTACTCTGATTTATATATGTTGTTTTAATTAAATATTTGGGGTATTTTAGAAGGGTGTTACATTAGTGGTATCAGAGCCTGGTTGGTCGAGTCGAGTCGTAATTATTTTGTTCCCCTGTACGGGATAGAGGTTGTGTAACCCTATCAGTACTTATTGTTTTAGCTTGTTGGGTTTTCAGAATAGAGATGGCTGGAAGAGGTAGAGACGATGCTGCGATTGTTGAGGCTCTGGGTATGCTAGCTGGAGTACTTGGAGGGAACCCGAATGTTGTGGGAATGGGAGCTGCTCGTCAACTGAGTGAGTTCCAGAAGAACAATCCTCCAATGTTCAAGGGAGCATACGATCCAGATGGCGCTCAGAAGTGGTTGAAGGAGATCGCGAGAATCTTCCGAGTGACTGAGTGTGCCGATAACCAGAAGGTCAGGTTCGGTACGCATATGCTGTCAGAGGAAGCTGATGATTGGTGGGTTGCTACCCGCACTGAGTTGGAATCTGCTGGAAATGCTGAGATCACTTGGGCTGTGTTCAGAGAAAGATTCCTGAGGAAGTATTTTCCAGAGGATGTTAGAGGAAAGAAAGAGATAGAGTTCTTGGAATTGAAGCAGGGCAATCGGTCTATTCCTGAGTATGCTGCTAAGTTCACAGAGCTGTCGAAGTATTACACTCCCTATAATGAGGCTGCTGGAGAATTTTCGAAATGTGTGAAGTTTGAGAACGGGTTACGTCCCGAGATCAAGCAGGCTATTGGATATCAGCGGATTAGAGTGTTTTCTGATTTGGTTGACTGTTGCAGGATTTTTGAACAGGATTCCAAAGCCAGAGCGGAGAGCTATCAGCAGAGAGTTGATAGAAAAGGCAAGAATCAGAATGATCGTGAGAAACCGTATGCAGCTGGAAAAGGTTCCCAGAGGCAGAGTGGGATGAAGAGGCCTAGTGGGGGAGACTCTAGTGCCCCTGCTAAGTGTTACAGATGTGGTCAGGCGGGACATCGTTTCCACGAGTGTACCAGTGTTGAGAAGAAGTGTTTCAAGTGTGGTAAAGGTGGTCATTTGGCTGCAGAGTGCCGGTTGAAGACTTTGACTTGCTTCAACTGTGGAGAGGTGGGTCATATCAGTCCACAGTGTCCTAAGCCGAAGAAAGAGAATCAGTCAGGAGGCAAGGTCTTTGCTTTATCGGGTTCTGAGACTTCTGCAGATGATCGTTTGATTCGAGGTACGTGTTATATTAATGGCTTTCCTCTTGTAGCTATTATGGACACAGGTGCGACTCATTCCTTTATATCTTTGGATTGTGCTGTGAAACTTAAGTTAGAGATATCTGAGATGCATGGAAGTATGGTGATTGATACTCCTGCGAAGGGTTCAGTGACTACTACTTCCGTTTGTTTGAATTGTCCTTTGAGTATTTTTGGTAGAGACTTTGGGATGGACCTTGTGTGTCTTCCACTAGTGCAGATTGATGTGATCTTGGGTATGAACTGGTTGGTGTTTAACCGAGTTTCTATCAACTGTTTTGATAAGACTGTGATATTTCCTGAGAATGAGGAAGGAAAGAGTTTGTTTCTATCAGCAAAGCAGGTGAATGAGGCAGTAGCAGATGGGGCAGAGTTGTTTATGCTGTTAGCGACTTTGGAGGCTAAAGATAAACTGGTGATTGGCGATCTAGCCGTGGTGTGTGATTTTCCTGATGTGTTTCCGGAAGAAGTGAATGAATTGCCGCCAGAGCGTGAAGTTGAGTTCTCGATTGATTTGGTACCTGGTATTAGGCCGATATCGATGGCTCCGTACCGTATGTCTGCTGTTGAGTTAACTGAATTGAAGAGTCAGTTGGAAGATCTGTTGGATAAGAAATTTATTCGTCCGAGTGTGTCCCCGTGGGGTGCACCAGTGTTATTGGTTAAGAAGAAAGAAGGTACTATGAGGTTGTGTGTGGACTACAGGCAACTGAATAAAGTGACGATCAAGAATCGGTATCCTTTGCCGAGGATTGATGATTTGATGGATCAGTTGGTTGGTGCGAGTGTGTTCAGCAAGATAGATTTGAGATCTGGATATCATCAGATACGTGTGAAAACTGAGGATATTCAGAAGACTGCTTTCAGAACAAGGTATGGACATTATGAGTATTCTGTAATGCCTTTTGGTGTGACTAATGCGCCTGGAGTATTTATGGAGTATATGAATAGGATTTTCCATCCGTACCTAGATAAGTTTGTTGTGGTGTTTATTGACGATATTTTGGTGTATTCGAAATCTGAAGAAGAGCATGCTGAGCATTTGAGAGTGGTTTTAGGAGTTCTACGAGAAAAGAAGTTATTTGCTAAACTATCCAAGTGTGAATTTTGGTTAGAAGAGGTTAGTTTTCTTGGTCATGTGATTTCAAGAGGTGGTGTTGCTGTTGATCCTTCTAAGATAGAAGCGGTATCTAAGTGGGAAGCTCCTAAGTCAGTTTCTGAGATAAGAAGTTTTCTTGGACTTGCAGGTTATTATAGGAAGTTCATTGAGGGATTTTCTAAGTTGGCGTTACCGTTGACGATGTTGACTAGAAAGGGGCAAGCGTTTGTTTGGGACTCAAAATGTGAAGAGGGTTTCCAAGAGTTAAAGAGAAGGTTAACTACTGCTCCTATTCTGATATTACCGAGTTCGTCGGAATCATTTGAGGTTTACTGTGATGCTTCATTGTTGGGTTTGGGTGGTGTGTTGATGCAGAATAAGCAGGTTATAGCATATGCTTCGAGACAACTGAGGGTTCATGAGAGGAACTATCCGACGCACGATTTAGAGTTGGCAGCTGTGGTATTTGTTCTGAAGTTGTGGAGGCATTACTTGTACGGGTCAAGATTTGAGGTTTTCAGTGACCATAAGAGTTTAAAGTATTTGTTTGATCAGAAAGAGCTGAATATGAGACAGAGGAGATGGTTAGAATTTCTGAAGGATTATGACTTTGGTTTGAATTACCATCCGGGTAAAGCAAATGTAGTAGCTGATGCGTTGAGCCGGAAATCGTTACATATGTCTATGTTAATGGTTAAGGAATTGGATTTGATTGAGCAGTTTAGAGACTTGAGTTTGGTGTGTGAGAGTACTCACAATAGTGTTAAATTGGGAATGTTGAAGTTAACAAGTGGTATTTTGGATGAGATTAGAGAGGGTCAGAAATCCGATGTGCTTTTGGTTGATAAGTTGACTTTAGTGAATCAAGGTCAAGGTGGTGAATTCAGAGTTGATGAGAATGGTGTTTTGAAATTTGGTAATCGGGTGTGTATTCCGGATGTTACCGAACTTAAGAAGAGTATTCTTGAGGAAGGACATCGTAGTGGTTTGAGTATTCATCCTGGAGCTACGAAGATGTACCATGATTTAAAAAGGTTATTTTGGTGGCCGGGAATGAAAAGAGAAATTGCTAGTTTTGTTTATTCTTGTTTGACTTGTCAGAAGTCGAAGATTGAGCATCAGAAGCCGTCTGGGCTAATGCAACCGTTGGCTATTCCAGAGTGGAAGTGGGATAGTATCAGTATGGATTTTGTTTCTGGTTTACCGAGGACAAGTAAGAATTTTGAAGCTATTTGGGTGATTGTTGATAGATTGACAAAATCGGCTCATTTCATTCCGATCAGAATGGATTATCCGTTAGAGAGATTAGCCGAGTTGTATATTGAGAAGATTGTAAGTTTGCATGGTATTCCGTCGAGTATTGTTTCGGACAGAGATCCTAGATTTACATCGAAGTTCTGGGAAGGTTTGCAGAGGGCTTTGGGAACTAATCTGAGATTGAGTTCTGCATATCATCCGCAGACTGATGGTCAGACTGAGAGGACGATTCAGTCACTGGAGGATCTTTTGAGGGCTTGTGTTTTGGAAAAAGGAGGTGCTTGGGATTGTTATTTGCCTTTGATTGAGTTTACCTACAACAATAGTTTTCATTCGAGCATTGGTATGGCACCGTTTGAAGCTTTGTATGGTAGGAGATGTCGGACACCTTTGTGTTGGTATGAGCCCGATGAGAGTGCTGTGGTTGGACCGGAGATTGTTCAACAAACTACGGAAAAGATTAAGATGATTCAGGAGAAGATGAGAATTGCTCAGAGTCGTCAGAAGAGTTATCATGATAAGAGGAAGAAGTCACTTGAATTTCAAGAGGGAGATCATGTGTTTCTCCGTGTTACTCCGATAACTGGTGTTGGTCGAGCTTTGAAGTCGAAGAAGTTGACACCTCGATTTATTGGTCCTTATCAGATTTTGGAGAGGATAGGGGAAGTAGCCTATCGTATCGCTTTACCGCCGTCGCTTGCGAATTTGCATGAGGTTTTTCATGTGTCTCAGTTGAGGAGGTACATTCATGATTCGTCGCATGTAGTCCAAATAGATGATGTACAGGTGAGAGATAACCTGACTGTTGAAACATCACCTATGAGGATCGAGGATCGAGAGTTGAAGCAGTTGTGGGGTAAAGAGATTGCCTTGGTGAAGGTAGCTTGGGGAGGACCAGCAGGTGGTAATGTGACTTGGGAACTGGAGAGTCAGATGAAGGAGTCTTATCCTGAGTTATTCGCTTGAGGTATGTTTTCGAGGACGAAAACTCTTTTAGTGGGGGAGAGTTGTAACACCCCGATAATAATATGATGATTATTTAAATTAAGTTAATAATATATTTATTAATTTAATTAGATAATTGGATTATTATTATTATTATTTTTGGAATTATTGAATTATTATTATTATTGGGATAATAATATAAATTGGAAAATATATAAGTGTGAAATAAGGAAAAAGAATCCCATTTGGTAAAAAGAAAGTTTTCACGTGAAACAGAGAAGCGATTGAGAAAGCGGAGAAAGGGCAAGAGGAAGAGCTAGAGAGCAAGGGTCGGAGAACGGAAAAGCTTGAAGCTCAAAGTTGCCGGATTAACTCAGGTAAGGGGGGTTTATCGTCGTTTAATGGGTATTATGGGTTAGCATGTAATGGGTAGTGATAAACCGTGAATTGACCCAATTGGGATTTGGAATGCTGAAAAATTGTGATGAATAAGTTGTGTTAAATCTGAAATTTTATCGGTAATTGGATGGGTAGTGTTTTCCCGATCGTATAGCTTTTTACGGAATTGGAATCGGAGGTCCGGAAGTCCTCCAACGGCGGAAAATGCGGAGAATTCTGCATTCTGCTTTGTGTTAGCGCAGGAACAGCTTTCTGTCTTGCGTTAACCGGTTAACCCAGGGTGTTAACCGGTTAACACTGTTATGTATTTTGAATAATTGCTGTTTTGTCTGCGTTAACCGGTTAACCCAGGGTGTTAACCGGTTAACACTGTTGTGATTGCTGAGATATTGCTGTTTGTGCTGCGTTAACCGGTTAACCCAGGGCGTTAACCGGTTAACACTGTTGCGTTTTGCCAGAAAGTGTGTTCTGTGTTGCGTTAACCGGTTAACACTGTTAAAAAGTGAAAAAATGGATATTTTAAATGTTATGTGTATATGTGATGGTTGGCCTATATCGGTGAGTGATATAGTAGGGATTATTCCCGCTGCTTTGAGCAGTATAGGTATTAGTAGAGCGTGCTAATACTGTGTTTAATTAATTGACATGATATGATGTGTTGATACATGTGTTGATGATGTATGATGGTATGCATAATATTGTGAATGTATATGTTATGCATGTGTTTATGAATGGACTGTTTTATGGCTTAGAGTGTGAGCATATGTCCATTGTGGATTATTGTTGTGATGTTGCATTGCTAGATGATTAGCATGCATATTGTGGCCTTTATGGTGGTAGCTAATTCCCGTGGTGAGGAATTAGTGATGTTAGTCATTTTGGACTGTTGTTGATGTTTGCATGCTAGGTGAATTAGCGTGCATAGTATGGCCCTTGGGGTGGTAGCTAATTCCCATAGTGAGGAATTAGTGATGTGAGTCACTAGGTCTCAAATGAGTGGGACTAGTGAGCTTGGTAGCCGTACCTGGATTGGTCGGTGAAGTTGAACTATATGTTCAAGAATAGTCGGTACCGCATGCATGGAGTCTCATTGCATAAATTTTGTATGGCGTATAATATGAATGGATGTATTCCAGTATTATACGTGTGTTGTGTGTTTGTGTTGGCATTGAGTATGAGTATGAAGTGTGTTGGTGTTGAATATGATAATTGAGTTGATGTGCCGTTACTGAATATGTGATACGATTAGGGTGATTAATGTGTTATTTACTTAACATTACATGAGATTTTATAATGCTTATTATATTGATTGAGGAACTCACCCTTACAACTTTATTTTCAGGTAACGAGCAGTGATTGAGTAGAAGCTAGTCCTTGGAGTCTAGTATAGTTCCTTAGTGGGTCGTGCTCTGATAGATGTAACATCGGGACGGGATGTTTTACTTGTTTTTCATTGATGATTGTTGAATAAGTTTACATGTATTGTGTTACATGTTTTATATTGATGTTGGATTTTATTCCGCTGCGAATTATGCAAATGTTTTATTTGATTAAATGAATGAGCATGACAGGACAATTTGGAACATGGTGTGAAGTGTTTGTGTGACACCCTTAAAGGGCATAATTACTCTGATTTATATATGTTGTTTTAATTAAATATTTGGGGTATTTTAGAAGGGTGTTACACTACCCGCACTAAGTTGGAATCTGCTGGGAATGCTGAGATCACTTGGGCGGTGTTCAGAGAGAGATTCCTGAGGAAGTACTTTCCAGAGGATGTCAGAGGAAAGAAAGAGATAGAGTTCTTGGAATTGAAGCAGGGCAACCGGTCTGTTACTGAGTATGCTGCTAAGTTCACAGAGCTGTCGAAGTATTACACTCCCTATGATGAGGCTACTGGGGAATTTTCAAAATGTGTGAAGTTTGAGAACGGGTTGCGTCCCGAGATCAAGCAGGCTATTGGGTATCAGCGGATTAGAGTGTTTTCTGATTTGGTTGACTGTTGCAGGATTTTTGAACAGGATACCAAGGCCAGAGCGGAGAGCTATCAGCAGAGGGTTGATAGGAAGGGCAAGAATCAGAATGATCGTGGGAAACCGTATGCAGCTGGCAAAGGTTTCCAGAGGCAGAGTGGGATGAGGAGACCTAGTGGGGGAGACTCCAGTGCCCCTGCAAAGTGTTACAGATGTGGTCAGGCTGGACATCGTATCCATGAGTGTACCAGTACTGAGAAGAAGTGTTTCAAGTGTGGAAAAGGTGGTCACTTGGCTGCAGAGTGCCGGTTGAAGACTGTGACTTGTTTCAACTGTGGAGAGGTGGGTCATATCAGTCCACAGTGTCCTAAGCAGAAGAGAGAGAACCAGTCGGGAGGCAAGGTCTTTGCTTTATCGGGTTCTGAGACTTCTGCAGATGATCGTTTGATCCGAGGTACGTGTTATATTAATGGCTTTCCTCTTGTAGCTATTATTGACACCAGTGCGACTCATTCCTTTATATCTTTGGATTGTGCTGTGAAACTTAAATTAGAGATATCTGAGATGCATGGAAGTATGGTGATTGATACTCCTGCGAAGGGTTCAGTGACTACTACTTCAGTTTGTTTAAATTGTCCTTTGAGTATTTTTGGTAGAGACTTTGGGATAGACCTTGTGTGTCTTCCATTAGTGCAGATTGATGTTATCCTGGGTATGAACTGGTTGGTGTTTAACCGAGTCTATATCAACTGTTTTGATAAGACTGTGATCTTTCCTGAGATTGAGGAAGGAAAGAGTTTGTTTCTATCAGCAAGGCAGGTGAATGAGGCAGTAGCAGATGGGGCAGAGTTGTTTATGCTGTTAGCGACTTTGGAGGCTAAAGATAAATTGGTGATTTGCGATCTAGCCGTGGTGTGTGATTTTCTTGAGGTGTTTCCTGAAGAAGTGAATGAATTACCGCCAGAGCGTGAAGTTGAGTTTTCGATTGATTTGGTACCTGGTACTAGGCCGATATCGATGGCTCCGTACCGTATGTCTGCTGTTGAGTTAACTGAATTGAAGAGTCAGTTGGAAGATCTGTTGGATAAGAAATTTATTCGTCCGAGTGTGTCACCGTGGGGTGCACCAGTGTTATTGGTTAAGAAGAAAGAAGGTACTATGAGGTTGTGTGTGGACTACAGGCAACTGAATAAAGTGACGATCAAGAATCGGTATCCTTTGCCGAGGATTGATGATTTGATGGATCAGTTGGTTGGTGCGAGTGTGTTCAGTAAAATAGATTTGAGATCAGGGTATCATCAGATACGTGGGAAAACTGAGGATATTCAAAAGACTGCTTTCAGAACAAGGTATGGACATTATGAGTATTCTGTAATGCCTTTTGGTGTGACTAATGCGCCTGGAGTATTTATGGAGTATATGAATAGGATTTTCCATCCGTACCTAGACAAGTTTGTTGTGGTGTTTATTGATGATATTTTGGTGTATTCGAAATCTGAAGAAGAGCATGCTGAACATTTGAGAGTGGTTTTAGGAGTTTTACGAGAAAAGAAGTTATTTGCTAAACTGTCCAAGTGTGAATTTTGGTTAGAAGAGGTTAGTTTTCTTGGTCATGTGGTTTCAAGAGGTGGTGTTGCTGTTGATCCTTCTAAGATAGAAGCGGTATCTAAGTGGGAAGCTCCGAAGTGAGTTTCTGAGATAAGGAGTTTTCTTGGACTTGCAGGTTATTATAGGAAATTCATTGAGGGATTTTCTAAGTTGGCGTTACCGTTGACGATGTTGACTAGGAAGGGGCAAGTGTTTGTTTGGGACTCAAAATGTGAAGAAGGTTTCCAAGAGTTAAAGAGAAGGTTAACTACCGCTCCTATTCTGATATTACCGAGTCCGTCGGAACCATTTGAGGTTTACTGCGATGCTTCATTGTTGGGTTTAGGTGGTGTGTTGATGCAGAATAAGCAGGTTATAGCTTATGCTTCGAGACAACTGAGAGTTCATGAGAGGAACTATCCGACGCACGATTTAGAGTTGGCAGCTGTGGTGTTTGTTCTGAAGTTATGGAGGCATTACTTGTACGGGTCAAGATTTGAGGTTTTCAGTGACCATAAAAGTTTAAAGTATTTGTTTGATCAGAAAGAGCTGAATATGAGACAGAGGAGATGGTTAGAGTTTCTGAAGGATTATGACTTTGGTTTGAATTACCATCCGGGTAAAGCAAATGTAGTGGCTGATGCACTGAGTCGGAAATCATTACATATGTCTATGTTAATGGTTAAGGAATTGGATTTAATTGAGCAGTTTAGAGACTTGAGTTTGGTGTGTGAGAGTACTCACAATAGTGTTAAATTGGGAATGTTGAAGTTAACGAGTGGTATTCTGGATGAAATTAGAGAGGGTCAGAAATCCGATGTGCTTTTGGTTGATAAGTTGACTTTAGTGAATCAAGGTCAAGGTGGTGAATTCAGAGTTGATGAGAATGGTGTTTTGAAATTTGGTAATCGGGTGTGTATTCCGGATGTTACCGAACTTAAGAAGAGTATTCTTGAGGAAGGACATCGTAGTGGCCTGAGTATTCATCCTGGAGCTACGAAGATGTATCATGATTTGAAAAAGTTATTTTGGTGGCCGGGAATGAAAAGAGAAATTGCGAGTTTTGTTTATTCTTGTTTGACTTGTCAGAAGTCAAAGATTGAGCATCAGAAGCCGTTTGGGCTAATGCAACCGTTGGCTATTCCAGAGTGGAAGTGGGATAGTATCAGTATGGATTTTGTTTCTGGTTTACCGAGGACAAGTAAGAATTTTGAAGCTATTTGGGTGATTGTTGATAGATTGACGAAATCGGCTCATTTCATTCCGATCAGAATGGATTATCCGTTAGAGAGATTAGCCGAGTTGTATATTGAGAAAATTGTAAGTTTGCATGGTATTCCGTCGAGTATTGTTTCGGACAGAGATCCTAGATTTACATCGAAGTTCTGGGAAGGTTTGCAGAGGGCTTTGGGAACTAAGCTGAGATTGAGTTCTGCATATCATCCGCAGACTGATGGTCAGACTGAGAGGACAATTCAGTCACTGGAGGATCTTTTGAGGGCTTGTGTTTTGGAAAAGGGAGGTGCTTGGGATTGTTATTTGCCTTTGATTGAGTTTACCTACAACAATAGTTTTCATTCGAGCATTGGTATGACACCGTTTGAAGCTTTGTATGGTAGGAGATGTCGGACACCGTTATGTTGGTATGAGTCCGGTGAGAGTGTTGTGGTTGGACCGGAGATTGTTCAACAGACTACGGAAAAGATTAAGATGATTCAGGAGAAGATGAGAATTGCTCAGAGTCGTCAGAAGAGTTATCACGACAAGAGGAGGAAGTCACTTGAGTTTCAAGAGGGAGATCATGTGTTTCTTCGTGTTACTCCGATAACTGGGGTTGGTCGAGCTTTGAAGTTGAAGAAGTTGACACCTCGATTTATTGGTCCTTACCAGATTTTGGAAAGGATAGGGGAAGTAGCCTATCGTATCGCTTTACCGCCGTCACTTGCGAATTTGCATGAGGTTTTTCATGTGTCTCAGTTGAGGAGGTACATTCATGATCCGTCGCATGTAGTCCAAGTAGATGATGTGCAGGTGAGAGATAACCTGACTGTTGAAACATCACCTATGAGGATCGAGGATCGAGAGTTGAAGCAGTTGCGGGGTAAAAAGATTGCCTTGGTGAAGGTAGCGTGGGGAGGACCAGCAGGTGGCAATGTGACTTGGGAACTTGAGAGTCAGATGAAGGAGTCTTATCCGGAGTTATTCGCTTGAGGTATGTTTTCGAGGACGAAAACTCTTTTAGTGGGGGAGAGTTGTAACACCCCGATAAAAATAAGATAATTATTTAATTTAAGTTAATATTATATTTATTAATTTAATTAAATAATTAGAATTATTGGATTATTATTATTATTATTATTGGAATAATAATTATTGGAAAGTATATAAGTTGGAAATAAGAAAAAGGGTTTTCATTTGGTAAAGAGTTTCACGTGAAAAGCAGAGAAGCGGCTGAAGGGAGAAAGGGAAAAGAGGAAGAGCAAGAGAGCAAGGGTTGAAGGACGGAAAAGCTTGGAGCTTAAAGATTCGCCGGATTAACTCAGGTAAGGGGGGTTTATCGTCGTTTAATGGGTATTATGGGTTAACATGTAATGGGTAGTGATAAACCGTGGATTTGACCCTAATTGGGATTGTTGAATGCTGAAAAATTGTGTTGGATAAGTTGTGTTAAAGCTGTAATTGAATCTGTATTGAGTGTGTTGTGATTTTCCGAACGTAGAGCTTTTTACGGAATTGGAATCGGAGGTCCGGAAGTCCTCCAACGGCGGAAAATGCGGAGAATTCTGCATTCTGCTTTGTGTTAGCGCAGGAACAGCTTTCTGTCTTGCGTTAACCGGTTAACCCAGGGTGTTAACCGGTTAACACTGTTTTGAATTGTGAAAATTTGCTGTTTGTCTTGCGTTAACCGGTTAACCCAGGGTGTTAACCGGTTAACACTGTTGTGAGTTGTGAAATATTGCTGTTCTGTTTGCGTTAACCGGTTAACCCAGGGCGTTAACCGGTTAACACTGTTGTAAATTGTCAGGAAGCGTGTTCTGTCCTGCGTTAACCGGTTAACCCAGGGCGTTAACCGGTTAACACTGTGTGAAAGGTGAAAAACTAGTATTTAAATGTTGTGCACATGGTTGATGGTTGGCCTATATCGGTGTGTGATATAGTAGGGATCATTTCCCGCTGTTTTGAGCAGTATAGGTATTAGTAGAGTGTGCTAATACTGTGATTAATTATTTGACATGATAGGATGTTTTGATAAATGTGTTGATGATGTATGATGGTATGCATAATGCTGTGAATGTATATATTATGCATGTGTTTGTGAATGGACTGTTTTATGGCTTAGAGTGTGAGCATATGTCCATTGTGGATTATTGTTGATGATGTTGCATTGCTAGGTGAATTAGCATGCATATTGTGGCCTTTATGGTGGTAGCTAATTCCCATGGTGAGGAATTAGTGAGTAGATCATTGTGGATTGTTGTTGATGTTTGCATGCTAGGTGATTAGCGTGCATAGCATAGCCCTTGGGGTGGTAGCTAATTCCCATGGTGAGGAATTAGTGAGTGAGTCACTAGGTCTCAAATGAGTGGGACTAGTGAGCTTGGTAGCCGTATCTGGGTTTGATCGGTGAGGTTGAACTATATGTTCACGAATAGTCGGTACCGCATGCATGGAGTCTCATTGCATAATGTATGTATGGCGTATAATATGAATGGATGTATTCCAATATTATACGTGTGTTTGTGTTGGCATTGAGTATGAGTATGAATTGTGTTGGTATTGAGTATGATAATTGAGTTGATGTGCCGTTACTGAATGTGTGATATGATTAGGGTGATTAATGTGTTAAATTACTTAACATGACATGATATTTTATAATGCTTATTATATCGATTGAGGAACTCACCCTTACAACTATTTTTCAGGTAACGAGCAGTGATTGAGTAGAAGCTAGTGCTATGGAGTCTAGTGTAGTTCCTTAGTGGGTCATGCTCTGGTAGATGTAACATCGGGTTGGGATGTTTTACCTTGTTGAATAATTTTACATGTAATGTGTTACATGTTTTGAATGATCGATTTGATCTCTATCCGCTGCGTATTGTGCAATTCTTTATGTTTTGAATTAAATAAATGAGCATGACTAAATAAATGGTGAATGGTGTGAAGTGATTGTGTGACACCCTTAATTGCATATTTATTCTGATTGATGTATTGTTATTTTAATTAAATATTTTGGGGTAATTTATAAGGGTGTTACAGAAACAGCTTCAACAAATACTCAACATGATCTTCTTCAGTCTTAGACTTAGAAATCATATCGTTAACATAGACTTCTATATCTTTGTACATCATTTCATGGAAAAAAGTAGTCATGGCTCTCTGGTACGCCACACCAGCGTTCTTTAAGACAAAAGGCATCACTTTATAGTAGAATGTTCCCTAAGGTGTAATAAATGTTCTTGATCTGATTATAACCGGAGAAACCATCCATAAAGGAGAAGACATTCAGATTATTTGTATTATCTACCAACATGTCAATGTGTGGCAAAGGAAAATCATCCTTTGGGATAACTTTGTTCAAGTCTCTATAATCAACACACATCCGAACTTTGCCATCCTTCTTTGGAACAGGCATAATCTTGGCCACCCAGTGAGGATACTCATAAGTAACAAGGAAACCAACATCAATATGCTTCTGAACCTCCTCTTTAATCTTAACATCCATATTAGGATGAGTTCTTCTCAACTTCTGTTTAACCGGCGGACACTCTGGATTCAATGGTAATATATGCTCCACAATATTAGTATCAAGACCTGGCATATCTGGATAAGACCAAGAAAACACATCCACATATTCTTAAAAATATCACCCTCTTCTTAACGTCTAGAGAAAGTAGTGCCCCAATCTTGACTTCTTTCTTGTTCTCTTAAGAACCCAAATTAATCACTTTCAATGGCGCTTTATGAGGCTAAATGCTCTTCTCCTCGTGCTCAAGCAAACGGAAAATCTCATAAGGAATCTCTTCAACATCCTCTTCTTCCATTTCAAACATAGGGAATTCAAAGTTGGGATAGGGCATAGGGTCACTATTTTCAATGGGTTTAACAATCAATTTGCACAATGATTTTATGCTGAATTTTAGAACATGAACAAATAAACGCACATTGTGACGCAGATATAAAAGTGATTATTATCTTGGTTTTTTATGTTACCATTTTTCAGAAAAAGAAAAAAGAGAAAACATAATATGGATAAACAAAATAACATTTTATTAATGATGATAAAATTTGAAACAAAGCCCACATAGATTCACTTTCACCTTGGGCATAGTGGAAATTTTTTTTTGAACATAACAAAAAAATATTACTTTGACAAGTGAATAACAGAGGGAACATCAAAAGCAGTCAAATTCTGACACATCAATTTGTGTGTCACAAAGTTCAGTGCTCCTTGTTCTTGATCATCTTCCAGGATTGCAACAGCAGACTGGTCTTTGGAGTGGATGAACTAGCATTGTGAAAAACTTATGGGATACACTTTAAATCTTTACATGTTGAACCGAGCGAGAATCCTAAACCAACTTTGTTCTTGTTCTCAGCAAGTTCAACAACTTGAACCCATCCAACAACTTGACCATTCTCTACAACTTGTTGGGCATCCTTCAAATAAGTCATGGATGACCCATTCTTGTTACCAACATTATCAACAACAGAAAGAGCTTAGAACGGAGTTCCCACAGCTTCATCAATATCAATGTATAAGAATGAAGGGAGGTGACCCACCAACATGGCCTGCTCGCCACCCACAATCACTAATTTTCCATTTTTCACAAATTTCAACTTCTGTTGGAGAGTTGACGTCACTGCTCTAACTTCGTAAATCCATGGACGACCCAAGAACTATAGGCGAGATGGATATCCATAACTTGAAATGTAATCTGAAATAAGCACAAACATATCTTCAATAGGAGATCAACTTCTCCAATCACAGTTTTCTTTGAGCCGTCAAAGGCTTTCACAACAATCCCACTGAACCTCATCGGAGCACCTTGATAAGAGAGCTTGGACAAAGTGGACTTTGGCATAACTTCCAGAGACGAGCCATTGTCAACCAAAACATTGGACAAAGCATCTTCTTGACAAATCATAGAAATGTGTAGAGCCAAATTATGATTCCTCCCTTATTCGGGAAATTTTTCATCACTAAAGCTCATGTCATTACAAACAGTAATGTTGTCTATAATGCCATAAAACTGACCAATTGTCACATCAAGATCCATATAGGCTTGCTCAAAGACCTTGTGCAAAGCCTCTCTGTGAGCTTTCAAATTCATCAACAAAGATAAGACATATATTTTGGACGGAGTATGCGATAATTGATCGACCACATTAAATTCACTCCTCTTGATCAGCTTCAACACTTCATCGTGATCAGATTTCTGGTTCACACCACTGAACTGGCCATACTTCACAACAAGAGTTTCCACCTGAGCTTGCTTACCCACCGAAGCATCTTCAATTCTTTTAGGGGACACATAAGCAAACACTCGACCACTTCGGGTTACACGACTTACATCAGCGATATTCACAATAGAAGAAAGGGAAGGAATATAGACTTCTTTTCCATTTTCCAACATGGTAGCATTGTACTTATAAGAAACAACTTTGTCAGGCTCATAGGGTGTAAGACCCGTAAAACGAATAACCAAAGGAGAAACGATAAACTTGTGACTATTGTAGGCAATCACAACTGGTTCTAGGATATTGAAATGGAGAACTATCACATTCACATCATGCTGATTTTCATCCCTACCTCTTATAGTCTGAATAATATTTTAAACCAATATCTCTTACAAATATCTCTTCACTGTAACACACCCTCAAGGGTTTCTTGAACAAATACGGCAAGAAATATGACCGTCCTTATAATAACTCAACTCGCACAAAGTTGCATGCATCTTGACCTAGGACCTTTTAATTAGATTGACATCGAAAACACGGTACTTTCCAGGACATTCCTCAACCATATTCACAGTTGTACCACCATGTTTAGGAAATAAATTACCTTGCACATTAGGACCAGAGTCTTCAAAAGACAAAATACCGCTTTGCACTAGTCTTCTCACCTCAACATTCAAAGCAAAAAAAAATTCAATATCATGACCAGGTGCTCCTTCATGGAATGCACAATAATGATCGAATTTATACCACCATGGAAGTTCCTTCGAAATAGCTAGAGGAGTCCTCGTCTGTACCAAATTATTTTGTATTAAAGAAGGAAATAATTCCGCATAGGACATCATAATTGGATCAAATTACGTTGGTCTTAGGACACGATTCTGTTGATTCTGTTGATGAGTATGTTGTTGAAAACATGGTTGATAATTTGGTGCTACTTGAACAACTAGGGCAGGATTAATAACCGGGGTAATTGACGCCACATGTTGATGACATTGATTACTTTTCGAAGACCTCCTATGTTTTGTTGCGAAATAGCATTAGCATCATGTTCCTTCTTTTTGGATAAACCATTCACATACCTTCTAGAACTGTCAGATGAACCACTCTCTTTCAATCGTCCCTCACAGACGCCTTCTTCTAGTCCCATCCCCATGTTGACCATCTCGGTAAAATCACTAGGAGCGCTTGCAACCATTTGGTCATAGTAAAACAGACTTAGAGTCTTCAAAAACAGCTTTGTCATCTATTTTTCTTCTAACAGAGGACTGACTTGCGCGAAAATCTCACGCCATCTTTGTGCATACTCTTTGAAGGTTTCCTTATACTTTTGGGACATAACACGAAGTTGATATCGGTACGGCGCCATGTCAATGTTATACTTGTACTAACGAACAAAAGCTTCACCTAAATCATTGAAAGTACCGATCTGGGTGCTATCAAGTCCCATGTACCACTTCAAAGTAGCACCAATCAAACTATCTTGGAAGTAATGAATCAAAAGTTGATAGTTATCAGTTTGAATAGACATCTTGCGAGCATATATCACCAAATGACTCAAAGGACAAGAGTTACCCTTATATTTCTCGAAATCTAGAACTTTGAACTTATGCGGAATCTTCACATTAGAAACTAAACACATATCATAAGCATTCTTTCCAAACAATTATTTTCCTCTTAGAGCTTGAATATCTTTTTGCATTGCTTGAAACTGATCTTGAAATTCATCCATCCTTTCATAGACACCAACAGTTTCACTCTGATCAGCATGGAAGACAAGCTCTTCCACATAAGGAGCAGCATAGACCACGAGAGGTGGTACAGACATAACCAATTGAGAAATAGTAACTTCAATAGCTGGTTGATATCTTTATGGAACAAAGTGAGGAGGCATACCCCAAGAGAAACCAGGAGGCATATGGTGTTGCGAAGCACTGACCGGAGCCACAAAAATGGGCGTAGAAATGATTTCAGAAATCACAGTCCTCTGAAGCAGAGTCTAAGGAGGAAGAGGCTAATTCTGAGCAACTACCAGAGCTTCCATCATAGTAGTGAGCCTTTCAAAGCTATCCTTCAAAGTAGTCACTTCCTTGCGGAGTTCATGATCCTCTTTCTCTAAACGATCCATCTTCTTTCATTGATTAGCACGAGTGTTGTACTAGTGACACAACTTGTCTGAATGAAGACCAAGAGAAGGAAGAAATAAGACACATGGAAAACTTACTCAAAGCAAGACCACGATGCAATATGATGCATGATATGTAAATGCAAATGCAAGGTTTTTAAGGAACTTCAAGATATAAAGAAAATTGCAAACATCATAAAGAAAATAACATATTTTGAAATACTAAAAATCTCATTGTATTAGTAATGTGAAGGATTGCAATCCGAAATACAATTTTAACAATCCTAAAACATAGGAAAGGAAGTCAGGTCTATGGAATCATTTTTGATGATGACCCAACTCCAAGTTGATACTTCTTGCAAAGTCTTTTGATTTCTCTTTCATAGTTGATCTTCATGGCATCCTTCCCCATCATGAGTTGATCTACAATGCCTTTCCAAATGTCGGAAGTAGGAAGATGAGTAGATGATGGAATGTTAGAGGAAAATAAATCCTCTTGGTCCCTTGACCTTTTCATAGCACATTGCTCAAGCAAATATATCAAGTCATCCTTTTCCTTTAACTGCTTCTGCAATTCTATTTTCTCGAGGTTTGAAGCGTGAAACTTGTCTTCCCAAGCATCCTTCTATTGCTTCATCCTATCCAAAGCTTCTTGCAACTCCTCCATGCCTTTAATATGAATAGTGGGTGGTTTGACCATTACTAAATACATAGGTCTCTCATAACTGTAAGGCATCTTGAATTCTTTTGTGTCTTCTTCACCCAACTAGTGTAAGGCTTTAAAGCTACACAATTCTTCAATCCAAACTCACTTTTTGCTTTCCTATGAATATTGTGCCAAGCATGCACCATCCTAGCCTTCAATCCTTGGGTGCTTTTACATTAGTGGAAAATTAAACCTTCTAACAAAGTGTTATTAGGTTTATCCTTCATAGCGAACCCAAGTTGACGTCTTTCCAAAGCCGACTTATAGTTGATTCCTCCTTGTGTACCAAGTCGAGGAACATTGGAGAACTCCCCATAATTATCAATAATCTTGATGTCGTCGTGAATAGAAGAATACCAATTGATGTCATCATTGGTGAGAGACATAAGTCTTTGAGACTACCTTAAACAACCCTTGTTTTCTTTGAAGATAGGAGACTACAACAAGTGCAAAATAAACCACTTGAACAACAAAGGTGCACAACAGACAATAATTCTGCTTACTTTAGAAGTCCTATAATGAATGGAGAAATAGGTGTCACCGAGCAAAGTTGGAACAAGATTCCCGACCAAAAATATCCTAATAGAATTAACATCACCAAAATTGTCAATGTTAGGAAATAAGACCAAACCATAGACGAGTAAGGAAATAATAGTTTCAAAGGACACCATGCTATCAACATTAGCAAAAGAAAAAGCTCTCTCAATCAAAATTTTTGAAGTTAAGCCTCTGATACCTCCTTTGACTGTGAGATTTACATCTACGTTAGATTTCTTAAGGTGAATAGCTTCAACAATAACTTGGGACTCCACAGTTCCTTCCAAACCACAAAAAGGAACCCTATTAGAAACTGGCATACCCAAAAGATAAGCATACTCCTCCATGGTAGAAAATAATTGATAATCAAGGAAAGTGAAGCACCGGTAGATGGGATCGTAGAACTGAACCAGAGTACAAAGAAGACCATGTTCAACATCAGTAGATAGATTTGACAAAAGTCTTCTAAAATGGTCTCTGAAATCCTTAGGATCATCCATAAAAGATGTTATCTTTCCCAATTCCTTAATATCGGAACATCTGAAACTGTGTTTTCGAGTATTCCTTCTTCCAATATCCATGGTCAAAATATTTGCGATGTTTGAAAATAGAATCTCTAAGTTCCTTGAAAATTGAGAAAAATGATCATGAATGCTATGAGTGCGTGATGCAACAATCACAAACAAGATCACACAAGGTACACAAGCAATGTCCAAAGGTTCGGAGTCACGAGCATGGAGCGAAGGGTAAGAACCAACCCACATGGCATGTACTAAGGGTATAATCACCTGTAGAACAAGGTTCTAGAAAGTTCTCAAAGTCATAATCCCATCTTTTGTATATTACCGGCTTAAACGACTACTCGCCAACCAATAACATTCTCAAGAGAAACTTGTCCGAGTGTAGTATCGTGTAACAACTAATTCAAGTCTACACCTGAATAGCCACTGCACTACGTCCTAAAAGGCTAAGATAGGTTAAAGGTTTTAAGGTCCTTAGCTTCTCGGGCTCCCAGGTCGGAAAACGTAATGCCAATTATGACAACTCGCATGACATCAGTAATCCCAAAAGGGCCTCCACTGAGCGGGAGATCTCAAGTCAGCTCATTAAGGATTAACTTCACGTAAGCCAAACAAGACTATACCACCCTCCTATCATAAGAGCACTAAAATTCGGGTATAGAACTTATCTCACTACACAGATATCACCAAGCACCAGATAAAGCAAACAATAACAAACAACAACAAACATAATATACACATATAAACAAAGATAGGCTAAACCAACTAAGGACTACTCCCCAGCAGAGACACCACTTTTCTATAGTGGTAATTTTTTTGAGATTAAACTATTGATTAACTTAACTCATAAAGCAAGAGTCACCATCATGCTTTTATTGTTTCCAAAGGAAATGGAAAAAGAACGAACAAAACCCAATTAAGTTTTAAAACAAAACTAATAAAAAGAGATAAGGGTCCGGGGATTGGTTATGCAAAGGGAAGGTATTAGCATCCTAAACATCTATAGTACTTTATAGGAACCTCTTTGAAAATCTGTACATTTTGGCTTTAAAATGGTGTTGTTTGCAAAAGATTGTGGAGATGAAAAGAGAAATGTATTTTAGAATTTTGTGTTTACCAAGACTTCCTGAGTCTCATGCCTACGTACCAACAAAGTGCAATGGAGGATCAAAACCTCATAGTTCGTGGTAAAAATAACAAGGATGTTTGTTTTGATTTGTTTTTAATGAAAATACATTTTGTCATTTTAAGGAGAATACTCAACTAGTCACCCACAAGTATGAGAACTTTGCATCACCACAGAGAAGGGCTCCGACTTGGATAGAGATCAACAAGTATGCCACTAGCTCTCTTAGGTCGAAAATAATCATCATTAATACTATGGGGATAGGAGAATTATATCTCAACTATTAAAATGACGCATGTCTAAACTTTTGAGAAAAGTTTTTAAAAGAAGAAGTGCACAAAGGGCACAAAATGGTTTAAATGTGTTATGTATTTTTTAGTCTTTTGAAATTGTTTTGAATATGCTTAAGATGTGTCAACATTTATTAAGAAAAAAGTTTTGAAAATCACTTGACAAAAGTCAAGGTTTATTGAGAAAATGATTCAAGTTTGAAAATAAGAAGGTTTTTGAAAAGAGAGAAGAGATTTTGAAAATTAAAGAAAGGGAGGAGAAAAAGAGATTACCTAGAGCAATAAGTAAAAGCTAGAGAGGAAAGATCTAACCAAAATAGCAAGTTTTATGACATAAATCAAGCAAGATTTTCCTCATTCAGATTTAAGCCTCAAGCAAGCCAAATAAGTAAAGAATAATTCATGTGTCATATTAAACAAAAGTAACAAAGCCAAGTCTTCAAGAGAAGTCCAAAGTCAAAGGTACCAGATGAATCCTAAGGTTTCAAAATCACAAGCTTCCAAAGCAAGGGTCAAGGTCCTAGTTCCAAGTCCATAACTCCACACCAATGCTAAGGATAGTAACCATAAGTCCATGAATCAAGAAAACCAAATTTTTAAAGGGTTTTTCCCTTATTAATGTCTTTAAAAGAAAAAGAAGTCCAAATGGACAAAGGAAAAAGAAAGAGCATAAACATAAACAAAGGTCCAAGTGAAAAAAGAGCAAATAACATAAGCACAAACAATATGATATGAGATGCTAAAATAAAAGTATAAAGTAAATGGAATAAATTAAATGACATTAAAATAAAGTTAATGCAATGAAATGTTTGTGAGTGATGTTAGTAATCAAAAAAGAGAAAGGAAATTTGTCATTTTTTAGAGAACACTCAATTATTCACCCACAAGCATGAAAGTATGGACCTTTACACCACCATGAGAAAGGCTCCAACTTGGGTAAAATCAACAAGTATGCCACTAGCTTTCATAAATGAAAAAGGAGCAATATCTTTCATACAATATCATAAGTAGTAGGAGACTTACAATCTCACTTATAAAAATGACTTTCTTTAGGGACAAATTTAACGCTATATTAAGCAATTGTAATTGGACTTATGTAGAAGTCACAACTATCTGAGGTCGGTCAATAATAATGTTTGTGTTAATACGTGCTAGAGAAATGATATATAAATCATTCTCCTAAAACTACGCCACGCAAAAAAAAGAAAAGAGAATTGATCAAGCACAAAGTCTAGGAGAATGAGTGGTCCATTACATCAATCCATACTTCATAGTACTTAAGAAATATTTGTGCATCACTCCAAAGTACCTTAAATGATCCACGATCAACTATGAGATAGATTTGAAATGATGAAAGTTCATCAAGCACCAATCCACACATCATGATCAAGATGGACACAAACCATCCAATTGATCAAAAGAAAAAGGAAGAGAATGGGATGAAGAAGAAGAGAACAAGAGAGATCACACCAAAATTGGATCAAAGCATTGATCAAGTCATCATCAAAATCAATCATCCACTTTGGTGGATTATGGTTTTCACCCCATTAACACTCAATGTCCATTGAGTTTGATGAGACTTATTACCAAACCATCTAAGATCCGAGGCTAACAGAAGTCAACAAAGGTCAAACAAATATAAAATGCAATAAAATAAAATAAAATGCATTAAAAACATTTTTAAAATGAATTTTAAAAGTGAAATAAAAGAGAAAATCTATAAAGTCCTTCAAAACACCAAATAAATAACCAAGAAAATTATGGATGGTTGGAAATAAAATGACAAACATAAAATAAGTTTTTCAGAAATTTTAAATGCCTAAAAGTAATTTTAAACCAATTAAGACACAGGACAAAAGATATAATTCAAGAAAAATCAAGAAAATAAAACGTGGAAAAATAAAAATGAGATGAAGAAAAATAAAATAAAATTTTAGAAATTATTTTGGGATCTTTTGGATAGAAAGCGAAATTACTATGAATTTTCAAAGAAAATGCAATTTAAAATTAAAAAAGAAAAAGAATAAATATCAGAAAAAACACGGAGCGTTGGATCGGGGCTCATTAATTGACGTGGCATATCCAACAATCCTCAGGCTAGGGTGCACGATGGAAATTAATCAAAATAAAATACATCATCTTATTCAAATTGGACTAATCAAAACACTTCAAATGTCCAACGTGTCTCTAAACTCAGATGACCTGAGATGAACTTCGGTCATCTTCCTTGATGGTCCCTCACCGGAGTTTCATCATTTAGTAAATTCAGAATGCTAGACCACCACCAATGTGATCGCCTCCCCATCACGAATTTAACATCATGCTCCAAATTCATTTATCTAAACTGAGCATGGAGAATTTTAAAGAAGTTTCATAAACAAGCAAGCCACAAAAAATAAAATAAAATGATTAACATGATCAATCAACACCAGATAAGTTAGGGGAAAGCATCAGAGAGTGAAAGACTACATTGTGGTAAGTTGTTTGAGTTCAAATGATGCTCAGAACTACCTTGTCCAAATGGTGATAAGAAATTGATGAAGCTCAATCTCGTTAGAGCACTTCATAAGGTATTGGAGCTTGGGAATTGTTGCAAAAGCTTTAGAGAAAACCGAAGATGCTAATGGAATCAAGAAATTGGATTGAAACAAGTTGGAATTCAAAACAAGATAGTTCTATTTTCTGGAAAAATTTCAGAGTGAAACAGGGATTTCTGGGCTCTCAAAAGATTGGAAATGAACGAAGTAGTTTCCTCTATATATAGGGAACAAATTGAGATCTAAATATGTGTGGAATTAAGCTTAATTCGTGTAAAACGAATTTGATCAAAAAGTGTGGACAGTGTGACTTGCAATCCATCACAACTCAACCAAATTATGTGTTTCAAGGGTCAATTAACTTTTGGAGACTTGATTAAACATGTTTTGGTCCAAAACGCGTGGTAATTTGGCTTGTAATTGACAATTAGTGAGGTTCAAATTCAGACCAAGGTGATTTCTTCAATTCCAAGTCACCATGTTCAACTCAATGGGGCATCTTATTCATAAGGCTTTTTGATCCCATTCTTATTGCAATGTGTTGACATCATAACAAATATTACAATGTGCCAAGAAAGGTTGCATTTGATTGCTTGAGTACAAAGTTATGACATGTTGAAGTTGGCACGAAAACCTGGTCATGTAACTTAGAAAATTCTATGTCCTAAATGGTTGAAAATGACATATAATGTCTCAATGAATTCCATGGACTTCCAAACATAATTGGACTTTGATCATTTAAAAAAACTTGTAGAGGGCATCATAGATGATGTTGTTAAAAAATAATCAGCCTCAAATGTTAAAAATTGAAGAAGTTATAAATCTTAAAAGTTGAGAAAAAGTCACTTAAAAATAGGTCAAATTTCACTAAGTCCACAAATGACCTATAATGTCTCCAAACATTTGATGACCCTCTAAGCATAATTAGATATTGTAATGTAAAGATAAGTTGTAGAGGATATTGAGAAGAGTCGTATGAAAAAATAAGCATTCGAAAATGTTGAGAATTGAAGGATTTGTTATCCTTTGAACTTTGACTTCAAATGTTAACTTTTTGGTTAAACCTCTTGGAATAAACTTGTGCACTTGGCCTTTCCTTGCATATCAAGGTATATGGATGATCATATAAACTCAAAATGAGGTGCCCTTGAATGTATCTCGATTGCATTGCTCGAAGTTTGAGGTAACATGTTGAAGAAGGCATGAAATTAGCACATGAACCTTTGACTTCTCTAGAGAAACGAGCAAGAAAACCTTGAGATGCTCTTGATCTAAATGAGGTTGGAAGATATTTTAAAACATTAGAGATCATACTTTGAGAGACAACCCCTTGATAATAAATGGTTGATCACACTTTTACTTGAGGAATCAACAAAACCCTAGCCGAGGAGCCATGCTTGATGCTCTTGATGAAAAGCTATATCTTGCACAATAAAACTAAAGGAAACAAAGCATATTTTGCTATTTTTATTAGTGGTTAGATAAGTAATGAACATATAAACATAAAGGTAAAATACCAACGAAGAGGTGTTTGGTGATCCATGCAAAAAGCAAACCCAATGATGAAAGGGGGAGGATCATGATGTGATCTTGTTTGTATGCAATGATGCAAATGACATGTGGGATTTTAGGGTTAAAAATTAGGGTATGAGACGCGTGATGGTCCCTTTTTCTGGGCATTTTCTGACACATCTGATCCATTCTGAGCTCTTTTTAAGGGGAATTTTTGCACTTTGATAAGAGTTACAAAAATTTGAGAGCAAAGCATGATTTGGAGAGCATCAAAGGATATTTTTAGGGCATTTGAAACCATTACATCACTGGAATTCATATATTATTTTAATCTATCAGTTGTGGTATAGTAATTGAATTATGAGTAACTAACTCCTATAGGTTAGGTTGTGTTATGATGAACTTATTTCAATATTGTTGGGTAATATGTTGATTTGACTTTGTATGAACCTTTTGATCTATAATGCCATTCAATTGTTTATTGTTCTTAATTCTTTTTATGTGAGATACTCTTTTAAATTGATTTTGGGTACATAAGGAATACTGACCCTTAGCCTATATGTTGGACCTAGGGCAATTGTGGTACTTATGCTGGATGAATAGGAATAGGAGACCTCGAGTAATGGCATAGGAAATTAACATTCTTTGCATTGTCTAACCCTGCTTACGCTGGAAGACTAGAGATAAAAAGCTTCAAGTAGTGGTTACTGAGTTATTTCGTGAGGGATTGGTTATAACGACTTTATTAATTCATTGTGGGGGTTATAGTGATTAGATCATTTGTACAAGACATCAAACATCAACAATATAGAAATAGGGGATTCTAAAACACAACCTGACCGCTTTCGTAATTTTGTTTAATATCTTATGTACTTTTCGCTTTTACTAGATTTTACACATTGCACACATTTTATCTTGTTAGAAGGAAATCCTTATGGATTCGATCTTTTTATTATTGCGACTTTATCGACACACTTGCCGAGAAGTCATCAATAGTTTTTAGAGGAAACTGTTCAGTTTCTTTATTTTTTCTTTAAAAGAAAAAAAAATCAAAACTTTTTGACAGGCGTCCCACCAAAAGTGAGAAAGTGGGAAGTTGGATTTTACGCATGGTCTGCATCCTTCCTAGGAACTCGGAGCCATGATGGCTTTTCTGAACCTACACGTCTCAAAGAGAAGTTATACGAAGTGGCCATGAAGATGATGATGTCAGTGCATAACTTTGAATATGGTGGAACTTTAAAAAAGTCATTTGTCTCTTAAAAATTGAATCGAAAGTGGCCTTTTTAGAGGGCAATTTGTTAGCCAAGAAATTCAAAAAAAAAGAAAGGAAATTCGGAAGGGAAACCAACTGGAATTTATGCATACAAAAGATAAGATTAAGATGCCTTTCGACAAAAGACTTTGGAATAATAAATAGTAGAATTTGACGTTGAAGAGTCTGGTTTGATACTTAGTAAAATTTAAAGAAGTTTGGTCATTCATCAAGTTCGACAGGTTGAAGGAGTTCGACTAGAGGCAAATTCAAAATTCAAATTGAATTAACTGTCTTTTTCTCTGACCCAAAATGCCAAGGACACATGGATATTAATAAAAGGCTAGTAAGGCATGAAATAATGATGTGTTGGACGGAAAGACATTTGAATGTTGGAGGACAATTGGTTTTATAACATTATAGATAAGAGTTCTAGTGTTAGGGTTAGGGGGCGACAAAAAATCCTTGTAAACTTCAATATACATTAAAAGTACCCAAACGCAAGAGAGAAACGAGTTTTTTTATAAAGACATGTATTTTCCCACCACCTTTACATTTATGCAAATAAATCTCTTTTCCATTTAAGTAACTTGTTTCAACCCACTCAAAATCATTTAGTTTAATTACTTTTAAAACTTGATTACTTTACTAAGACATTCAACATTCATTGCAAGCAACCCGACAACATTAAATGCATACTCTTTTTTCCCAAAACATTAGCACAAACTTGCCACGGGATTTGCTAGTTTGGTTCTTCAAGCAATAAATTTAAAACTAAGTAATTATTTACCAAGAACACCAGTGAACAAACAACCTATATATTTGTAAGTGGTATACTTCTACAAGGAGTACACAAACCATATGAACCTGCTGGTTTTGGCCATAACATTTAACTATTTTAGTCTAGGGGTTATTTTATCCACGGGAAAAAAAATTAAAAATCACTTTAATTTCAGAAATACATCTTCAGACACATCCAAAATACACACATTTTAACACTTCATAAGTGAGTCACCCCTATTTTATCCAAAATTAGCTTGGAAATGTTAGATTAAATATATATATATATATATATATATATATATATATATATATATATATATATATTGATCATATGTTCCTGATAACAAAAGAACAACAAGATCAATAAAACAAAATACGAAAATAGAATTAGAGGTTTTACCTTCAGCCATTGTTGCAGTGTTGTGAGTGCATTGCCTTTGATTCTTCCAAGCTCTTACTCTCTCAATATGGATGGTGTATTTCTTTTCTGATGAGAGAAAGGTTTGGGGACCAAATACTATTTATAGGCTTGATTCTACTATCAAGAATTTAAAGCCATTACAATTCATTACCACCCTATTAAATGGTCATATCAATTTACATTAAAACCAAAATAAATCATACCCTTTTCAGAACCAAAATCCCAAAATTATGGACCATATTAAAATTGGTTTTTTATTATTAATAATAATTATAATAAAAATAAGAAACCGTTACATTCTCCCACTTGGTCCATAGAACTGATTATTGGCATAAATGAGTCATGGAAAACTTACTCAAGAAATAAATATGTGAATCATAGAGATAGTCCCTCTTAAAGCGAGTAGTCTCATCTATGTATTACAACATGTCTATTTTCAAGTATATATTTGTAATATGGTAACTAACTTGATGAATAAATCAATGTTTACTCTTGGCCCAAATGTAACATATTTTCTCAAACTGATGTGCGCATGAAAATGAGAAAATATCACAATATAAGAGTTTTATTAATAAACTGTATGTATAAAATCATAAGGAGGACCCAAGTCCCATGTTCTCTACATGATCCTTAAATTTTATTGGTGGCATGCCCTTAGTCAAAGGATCAGCGATCATTAAATCAGTACTAATGTGATTAATAACTACTATTTTATCTTTAACTCTTTCTCTAATGGCTAAATACTTTATGTCGATGTGCTTGCTTCGACTTCCACTTTTATTGTTCTTAGCCATAAAGACAACTGCTGAATTATCGAAAAAAATCTTCAGAGGTTTAGAAATAGAATCCATGATTCTAAGCCCAAAAATAAAACTCTTAAGCCATACACCATGAGAAGTAGCCTCAAAACAGGAGACAAATTCGACTTCCATAGTAGAAGTAGCAACCAAGGTTTGCTTAGTACTTCTCCATGAAATAACTCCATCAGCCATCATAAAAATATATCCTGATGTTGATTTGCGAGAATCAACACAACCAGCAAAACCGGAGTCTGAATAGCCGATCACATCAAGATTGTCCGTCTGCCTATATATTAGCATGTAATCTTTTGTTCCTTTAAGATATCTCAACACCTTCTTTGCAGCTTTCTAGTGATCCATACCTGGATTACTCTGATATCTTCCTAATATTCCAACAACAAATGCAATGTCGAGCCTTGTGCATACTTGAGCATACATAAGACTTCCAACAACAGGAGCATATGGAATGTTCTTCATTTGTTCCCACTCAAAATCATTCTTAGGGTATTGATTCAAATTAAATCTATCACCCTTGACAATGGGTGCAACACTTGGTGAACAATCTTTCATTCTAAATCTCTCTAAAACTTTACTGATGTAGGTTTCTTGTGATAGACCCAAAATTCCTCGAAGTCTATCTCTGTGGATCTTAATGCCAATGACATAAGATGCCTCACCCATATCCTTCATATCAAAGTTTTTAGAGAGGAATTTTTTCACCTCATGTAGAAAACCTTTATCATTGGTTACAAGTAGTATGTCATCCACATACAAAATGAGAAAACAAATTTTACTCCCACTAACCTTCTGGTATATACATTGATCCATGGGGTTTTCAATAAACCCAAATGAGGATATCGTTTCATGGAATTTAAGATACCATTGGCGAGAGGCTTATTTTAACCCATATATGGATCTCTTAAGCTTGCAAACCAAATGCTCACCATTATTAGAAGAGAAACCTTCAGGTTGTTTCATATAAACCTCCTCCTCTAAATCACCATTAAGAAAGGTTGTTTTCACATCCATTTGATGTAACTCAAGGTCAAAATGTGCAACTAATGCCAAGATGACACGAAGAGAATCTTTCTTTGATACAGGAGAAAAAGTATCAGTGTAATCGATTCCCTCCTTTTGAGTAAATCCCTTAGCAACGAGTCTGGCCTTGTATCTCTCAATGTGTCCTAATGAATCTTTCTTGGTTTTAAAGACCCATTTACAACTAATGGCCTTTGCCCCATTAGGTAACTCTACAAGATCCCATACGTCGTTGTTTTTCATGGAATTCATTTCATCATTCATGGAATCATACCACAAATTTGACTCTTTACAACTCATGGCTTGTCTAAAGCTCTCAGGATCATTCTCAGCTCCAACATTATAGTCAGATTCTTGTAGATACACAATGTAATCATTAGGAATAGCTGATTTTCTTGTCCTAGTAGATCTTCTTAATATTTGATCAACATTTTCTTGTGGATCTTGTTGTTCAACTAATTGTTCATCATCTTGATGACCAACTTGATTTACTGGATCATCAGTAGTTTGTGGAGTCTCGATGATTGGTTGATCAACATCCATTTGAACTTGAGGGATGTTGTAAATAGTAACCAATCTATTACTTGAAGTGGAAGGTTCATACTTTATATGATCATGCACAGAAATTGAATTTTTGATTTGATCACTCCCACTAGTCAAATGATTTTCAAGAAACTTTGCATTTCTTGACTCCATAATCCTAGTTGTATGAGATGGACAATAAAATCTATAACCTTTAGACCTTTCGGCATATCCAATGAAATACCCACTAATGGTCCTCGGATCTAGTTTCTTTTCTTGTGGGTTATAAATCCTCACCTCAGACGGACATCCCCAAACGCGCATATGTCGTAAACTTGGCTTCCATCCTTTAAACAACTCAAATGGTGTCTTTGGGACAGCCTTGGATTGAACCCGGTTTAGAATATACACAGTCGTCTTTAGTGCTTCATTCCACAATGATTTAGGAATATTAGAGTTGCTAAGCATACTCCGCACCATGTTCAATAATGTTCGGTTTCTTCTTTCTACAACACCATTTTGGTTCGGAGAACCGTGCATGGTGTATTGGGCAACAACCCCATGTTCTTGAAGAAACTTAGCAAATGGACCAGGTGCTTGTCCACTCTCAGTGTATCTACCATAGTATTCACCACCCCGATCTGATCTCACTATATTTATTTGTTTTCCACACTGGTTCTCAACTTCAGCCTTAAAGACTTTGAAGGCATCCAATGCTTCATATTTATTGTTAAGCAAATAATTTCTGACCATGTGCATCCATATCAGGACAACATATGTCTGTATGAATTATTTCTAATATACTTGAACTTCTATTGGCACCTTTCTTAGACATGTTGGTCTGCTTTCCCTTAATGCAGTCAACACAAGTTTCAAAGTCAGCAAAATCTAGAGTATTAAGTACCCCATCTTTTACTAACCTTTTAATTATCTCTATGGAGATATGTCCTAATCTCCGATGCCATAACATAGAATAATTCTCATTAATATTACACTGCTTAGTTCTAGTTCGAACATGCATTGGACTATAAATGGATTCGATTTGTAAATTAATACGATAAAAACCATCAGACAATATACCATTCCCAACAATTTCCGAATTATAAAATAATTCAAACAAGGTGTCTTTAAAATTAAAGGAATATCCAAAAGGTACAAGTCTAGAAACTGAAATCAAGTTTCGTGAGAAACTTGGTACATGAAAGGTTCTTTCTAATTTCAAAACAAAACCATTATTCAAAATTAAATTGCAAGTTCCAATAGCTTTCACATGTGAGCCCATCCTACTTCCTGATAGGACAGTCCGCTCACTTCCCACTGGCTTCCTTAGGTTTTGCATACCCTGTAAGGAATTTGTTATATGGATTGTTGATCCAGAATCAATCCACCAGGTGCTAATATTAACATCGGTCATATTAGATTCATAACAAACAAATGAGAATAAATTACCTTTCTTCTCAAGTCATTCTTTGAATCCAAGGAATTCCTTCTTCACGTGTCCTCCCTTTTTACAGAAGTAACACTTTGCTTCTTTCTTAATATCACCTTGCGGTGGTATTTTGAATTTCCCTTTCTGATTGGCTTGTGACTTGTCAGTTTTGAGAGCTTTGTTCTTCCCACGAGTGCTTGTCAGCAATGCACTCTCACTTTGTTCCATTACAAGCCTTTCTTCTTCCTGAACACACATGGTCATTAATTCATTGATTGACCATTTATCTTTATGTGTATTGTAGGAGATCTTGAAAGGCCCATACTCAGACGGAAGAGACTTCAGAATATAGTGCACCAGGAAGGAGTCAGACATATCAACCTCAAGTTTCTTAAGTTGAGCTGAAATGTCACGCATTTTCATTATGTGCTCACGCACACCTTTCACACTAGTGAGTCAGTAGGAGGAAAATTTCATAATTAATGTGCTTGCCAAAGCCTTTTCAGAAGTGACGAACTGATCGTCAATGGCTTTCAGCAAATCACAGACATTCTCATGCTAATCGACAGAACCACGTATTCCACTTGTGACCTTAGTCTTAATGAACATCACATTGAGCCGGTTGGATCTCTCCCGCCGTTCATATAATGCGATTGCAACTGTAGCACTTTCATTTGTAATTGCAGGTGGTTCGTCTTTCCTAATAGCATAATCTATGTCCATCCATCCTAGATGGAGGAGAATTCTTTCCTTCCACACCTTATAGTTATCTTCTATGAGCTCGGGAATATCACATCGGATATAAAAAAGTTAGCAAGTTGAGAAGCTAAAAAGATAAACAAAATTGATGTCAAAATTTGAGGCATAAATATTATCCAAATTGTATGTATTATCAATATAAACATACCATAAAATAAATCTTGCAACATAAAAATTACCTATGGGCTAAATTTTAATGTAATAAGATTTTTTTTAAAAATTGCGATAGATTTTTCAAACCTCACACTTTACGTGCATGATATAATTTTGTATTTCTATCCAAAATTAATATTTTATGATAAAACTATCAAATTATGTATCAATTCATAATTCTTGTGGGCAAGTTATGAAAGTATTTTGATATTTTATCCAAATTAATCATACAAATAAAATAAAAATTCCTGTAGGATAAAAATCATTATACCACGTATAATTAATTACAATTTTATGTCTAATAATTTATGTGATCTCAAAACTTTTAAAAAATAATCTCAATTAATTTAAGGATGCTGTGACTAATCCAAATTAATCAAAATAAATAAATAAGATCTCTTATACAATTGCTTAACAAAATAATAACATTATAAATCAATTTTAATTTATGTACAAATTTAATTAAAAGATTAAATAATAAGGCATAATGATCA
Organism: Lathyrus oleraceus; assembly: GCF_024323335.1. NCBI lineage: Eukaryota > Viridiplantae > Streptophyta > Magnoliopsida > Fabales > Fabaceae > Lathyrus > Lathyrus oleraceus. The sequence goes on from NC_066580.1 coordinate 472,979,487, forward strand.
GTAAAAATGAAATCATTTGGATATGAACAGAATCAAAATACATGTTTAACAAAGCAACCCAACAGTAACATTCATGAATGTCATAGATCAGGACCTGGGATATAAAGCTGAATTATTTTTGATAAAATTGGAGTGTCTCACTCGCAACACTTTTTTGTGTGTATTGAATGTGTCCGAAAATGCATCTCAGAAATATAGAAAGGACAAAATCGACTTTTGAGTGTGTTTACCTTCACCCTATATAATAGATAAAGTAATCCCCTTCGGTCTATGCGAACTTTTTTTTTCTCTACTTCAAGAAAAAGGGGAAAATAGGCATGTTCATCAAAATTATATTTAAAGCCCTTTATTTGTTTTGTTGTTTTGAAGAAAAAAGAAATTGAAGATAATAATAATAATAATAATATATGTTATATATTAAGTGTTATATTTAAAATTATTATTTCTCTTAATTATCATTTCAAATTAATAATAAAATATTAATAATCTTTTATTGATTAATCTCAACACATTTAATCATTACCCTTCTTACCCTTCTTACCGCGTGTTCTTGATAAATCAGGTGGAGTGAGTCTAACTAGCACTATGCTATGAGCAAGATCCTACACCACATAACTTGTGAAAATGAGAATTCTCACAACGTTCTGCTATGGTAAAAACTCTTAGTGTTTTTGCATTATAATTAAATTTTTAGGGTTTATTTTGAGCTATTTGTAGAAGTAGAGGTGTTTGCTCCAATTCGATTAAGGATGCTAATATGTCCAATAAACACTTAAGGTAATAGGTAGTGACTCTACCCTTAATGAGAGGGAGCGTGGAGACATCGAACATACACGTATCCTTGTCTTAGGATAATTGTATTAGGATTTACATGCATATGACTGTGTGATTGGATTCGTGTCATGAGATGAGAAACCATGGATTGGATATAGGCCCAACTAGAGGTGACATTCAATATTTTCTAAAGGTGAGAAAAACACAAGAAGGGGGTTGAATTGTGTTGACTTTTCTCCGCTAAGATTTTTCTTCTTCTATTTTTGATTGATCTCAATGAGATTATGAGCACTTAGTTCAGAGTCTGAATTAGAATCACTAAGTTTGCTTCTGAAAGTCCTTATCAAATTTTGAACTAGAATTTGACTCAGAGTTGCAAAGTTGATAGTAATGGAATGATAAGATCAGAAACCAAGAAAGTAAAAGCAAATACACACAATAATTATCCTGGTTCCACTCATGGTTCCTCTCATAACTTGATAGTAGTCCATTCCCCTTGTACTTCCAAGATATTTTCATTATAACCAACAAGATTACAAATGGTCAAGCACCAAGCAAGATACTTCCAATGCTCAAACCCTAAAGTAAGAGACTTTTATTCTCAAGCACACAGGTAAGAGACTTCAAATGCGCAAACCCTCAAGTAAGAGACTTCTATGCTCAAGCACACAAGCAAGAGACTTTAAATGCTCAAAACCTCAAGTAAAAGACTTTTATGATCAAGCACACAACCAAGATACTTCAAATGGTCAAGAACTAAAGTAAGAAGCTTATGACCCTACAACAATCTGTTAAGATATTTTGGGTAAGACTACACTTGATATGCAATTAGAAGTGTAGAAAGAATACAACTTGTTAAGACTCTTAAGACTGTAAGAACTTCTAAAATATACATAATTGTTAAGATTTTCTTAGTCTAGCTAATTTGACAAAGTGAATTCTCTTTGAAATGGCAAGGATCAGAATCTTGTATTGTAGTGTATTAGTCTTCTTCTTCAAGTCTTTCTGCTCCTTATATAGAGAGAAGAAAAAGAGACGTTGGAAGACTTTCACCAAGAAGTTGGATAAGCTTTTTACTTAATTGGACATGTCAAGAAATCACTTTTCTGCAAGAGGAATTATTCGGTAAAGCTTAGACAACTATGAAGAGAATTTTCACACGTGAACAAAAGATCTCCGAGTCTACCAGAGTTTCTTCGATTGAAGATATTATACAACCTTTATATTATGGAGCCCAGGTTATGATCCTTCAGAGGATGACTTTCTTCAGACTTCACTCTTCAGAGGTTGATCTCTTCAGAATCCACTTCTTGGCTTCTTAAGCTTCAGAGTCTAGATCACTAGATTATGACTTTCTTCAGATATTAACTTATTCAAAGTCTGGATATTCCATCAAAGCCAGAGTATTTAGAAGTGATCTTCAGAACCAGAGTCTAAACTTCAGATTCAGAATCTTCAAGTTTCTCTTCATCTGTTCTTAGTCTTATAATCCCGCATACTTGAACAAATGTTAGAATACCCAATTATTCTGTAAATATTTTGTTATCATCAAAATCCAAAGATATAATATCAACTAATTTTTTCCAACATTTTCTTCTTATGCTAGGGCATGTGCGTCATGTTGGACTCAAATAACAACTATATGGTCTAGAAATAGGTCAATGACTTATGGATGTTTGAGGTAAGGTTCATGGTCCTTAAACCTTATATCAACCCACAATTAAAGTATTTTAGTAACTAAAATATATTTTATCTAAACAACTATTTTGTCCCCCCTAACTTAACCTCTAAGTTCATTTTATTTCCTTAACTTAAAAAATGATCATAATAGTCCCTTATTTGTCCAAAACAAATTTCTTAACTTTTCTGGCTAATGTTTAAAGTATTGTATGTAATTTTTAAAGTCCCAAGATTATATTATGGACCAATTAATATCAATGTAATTGTGGAATAGTAGTAAAATAATATTTTTTTTAATATTTTAGATTTTTGAAATTTCATCTTGGGGATGATTGCCTTGTACTATAAGTAGGAGTGAACACTATTATTGTAGGTTGAGATGGTCTAATATACCATCATGACTATCAACTACCTATTGACAAATTGAGGAGATGATCATCCCCTATCTCTTATTAATAGTCAATGAACATCATGTTAAATGGAACAAATAAGTGTTACATATGACATTGATTCCTATCTCCAAGATAATCAATTAAAAGTGTAAGAAACCATAGTTGACTTTCCTTTGTTTCCCCTTCAACTACTGCAAAAGCTATTGTCAACATTTCATCGATTGAAATTTCTTTTTATAGTTGAAAAAATTGGTCGTCCACAAATCCATAAGACACTCATCTAAGCCAATGACAATTTGCAATGTTTGAAACTTTGTTTACTTGCTACAAAACATATGTAAAGTCTCTAGAAACGGGGGGATCATGTCAGCTTCCATACCTTGAACTGGTTGTACATTAATCTTGATTGTTGAATCATGATTTGATATTAAAGTTTCATGACAGTACTCATAAATCCTATTACACTACTCTATGAAAGATTCATCTACCATTTCTTTAGTTATGCACCTTGCCTTGACAACCTCTATCTTATTAACACCCATATTTCAATTTCTTTAAGCCTTTTCCCTTATTTTTCATCTTGATATTTTGATTTTCTTTCAAAGTTTTTTTTTGCATTCTCTTACTTTGCCATTATGTGGTTTTTTTACCGAGATAACCCAGTTTTTCAAAAAAAATCCCAAAATACCCCAGGTTTCAGAAAAAATCCCAAACTACTCCACTTTTAGGAGGAGGCGCCAATTGAATTGGCGACTCCTTTTAAATCTTGAATGGAGGCGCCAATTGGATTGGCTAGGGCAGGTGCCCTAGCCAATCCAATTGGCGCCTATGTGTAAGGTTTAAGAGGAGGCGCCAATTCAATTGGTGACACCCTTAACCAAGCCTCAAATGACAAAACCTCCAACATGAAAGTTGTAGATCTTTTCAATAAAATGAATTTGGAGATACATTTTGCATCATTTGGATTTTTTATGAGAGAGTTATGGGCATTTGAAGTTGGACTTCTGATTTTTCAACTATTATCTGATCTATAATGTTTTGTATTATCGCATGTGTTTCTTTTAGAGTTATGAAAGTTTGTCCAACATAACAATTTAAGTAGACATCTCAAATTTTCCAATGCACTTGGTCCCACCTCAAAATAATTAAAAATGAGTGAGTTAGGTCTTTGCGAAGTTGACCCAAAATTAGGGTTTCTGTCAAAACATGTGTATGTGAATTTTGCCAAAAGGGACCAACTTCAAGCCCTTCTGTTTGAATGATAAAAGCCTCAAATGACAAAACCTTCAACATAAAAGTTGTAGATCTTTTCAAGACAATGAATTCAGAATAAAATTTTGCATCATTTGCATTTTGTTTGAGAAAGGTATGGGCACCTGAAGTTGGACTCTTTGACATTTCAATTGTTATGTGGCCTATAATGTTTTGTATTATCACATGTGTTTATTTTAGAATTATGAAATTTTGTCCAACATAAAAATTTAATTAGACATCTCAAACTTTCCAATGCACTTTTTCCCACCTCAAAATCATAAAAAATGAGTGAGTTAGGTCCTTGGGAAGTTGACCTAAAATTAGGGTTTCAGTCAAAACATGTGTATGTGAATTTTGCCAAAATGGAGTTTAGACAAAGAAACCTAATGTTTGGAGTTTACACAAAGATAAATTTGATATAATACGACTTGATATTAATAAAATTTGGAGTTTACACAAAGAAACCTAATGGTGATGACCGGGATCACCTAACCGACCTCCGGTCCCACATCCCCTAGCTACCCTAACCCTTGGCCCTAACCCACGTTGACGATTCTGCACCGGTGTTTGTTCATCTGAGGGGCCAGGAGCGTCATTACCTCCTACAGGAGAAGGTCCATTGAGGTATTCAGCCAAGTCAGCATAGTCTTCAGTATGCAATGATGGTGTACCGGTGTAGCTGAGCTCATGACCCATGCCAGAGAAGTTGGGGTGTGGTTGACTCATGGATGGGTGACCGGGATGGTTGAAGGGAGACATGGGTGTGAATGATGTGTCTAGGAAAGGTTGGAAAGGTTGTTGGGGTGTTTGGAAGAGATAGGGTTGTGGGATGTTTTGGTTTTGTGATGTTTGGGCTTCTTGGCTACGGTAGGAGGAGGGGTGGTTAGTGTTTTGGCTAAGGCGACTTTGGTAGGGTGATGGTGTGGGTGCGAAGCGATGTTCGGTCTCAGGTTGATGGTCAATTTGTTGGTGGTGGTATGGGGTATGTTCTTGGTATTGGGGTTGGGTGAATGGCATGTTTTGGTTGTATGTTTGTGTGTTTGTGGAACGGAAAGTTTGACGGATAGGGGGTTGTGAATAACCGGGCTGAGAATGTTGTTGGGGGTTAGATGTTGATCCTTCTTGTGTGTAACTTGTCTGGCATGGGTCGTAGAGGTACATATCATCGACGATGAATTGAAAACCAACCGATCTGTACCAAGCCATATAAGTACGACTTGGTTTTACCTCATTTGGCATGACTGCATCAGTTAAGACATGGTCATGACGGTGCTTCCACTTGTGACACTCCGATATTGCGAAGGTTTGCCAAGGGTTGAAGTTCCATTGGTCGTTCACTTTACGCATATGCCATTCTCCTAGGCTAGTTGGGGGATCTGGGATATTCTGGACCATACCGAACTGCAGCTTCACACGATCGGTGTTGTGCATCTCCACAGTTGTGAACCGTATTATCGGTGTGCATGCTGTCCATACGGCTGCGTCTTCAACGTTGACCTCATGGTCATGATCCAGATTAAGGTATGGACGCCAAATGAACTGAAATGTTGAAGAAGATAGGATTATAATGAATGTAGAAAAAGTTAACATAATATAACGAAATAATGAAGTTATTTTGCTTACGTCTGTCGGTCGAAGGTGATCCAACAGGTTGCGATACTGAGTAATACAGTGTCTCGGACATCTGCTGTAACTCATACCACGTGCCGACCATCTACACCAAAAAGTTAAAAAAAATTAGTTTGACGTAATAAACTTTAAGGAAGTAAGTAAAGATATAGCAATTTAAACAACTTACTTTTTTACATATGGAAAAGTGAAAGGGTTGTTATTGACCGGTGCTAGAGACGGTAGTCTTGACCAACCCCATGCTTGTAGCAAAACAGCACATCCAGAAAATGTAGATGTGTCTTTGTGGGAGTTTTTGCACAACGAACTATAGAGATAGGCTAGACAAGCAGATCCCCAACTGTAACTACCTATTATATCTACATGTCTAAGTAGAGGTAAGTACATAATATGCATGCTAGAACCACTACCTTCAGGAAATAAAAAGGATCCTATTAACAGCATAATGTAACACCTAGTTTTTATTATTCGAGCATCTTTGGTAGAATGCTCATCTAAATATAAATTATTATAATATGACTTTAGGCGTGACAGTAGTATACCTTGACCTCTAGCATTATCATCTAACAAATCAGTGTCTAAAAGCTCCATGCAAATTGAATTTGCATAGTTGGTCTTACCATTAACAGCTTTGCCTTCAATTTGTAGTCCTAAAAGCATGTAGACGTCTTCTAACGTCACAGTACACTCACCGGTTGGAAACCAAAATGTGTGTGTCTCTGGCCTCCATCTTTCGCATAAGGCTAGAATGAACTTGTTATCTATAGACCAAGACATAATCTTGCTAATATGACCAAAACCGGCGAGTTCAACATAAGGTTGAATCATCGGGTCCATTGGGACAAATTCGTGGACTCGAGTTCGAAACCTTGATACATCCTATAATAGAAATAATATAACACTTGACTAAGTTGGTAGTTCAAAATAAAATGGGGTTGGTGTAGATGAAAGATAAAAAGTTAAGAAAAGAAAAAACTTACATATGTTGCAATGTTAGCAACTGTTCCTCTGTGTGCTTCGCCCATTGTGAGTAAAGACATATTGTTGGGGAGTTGGTGTAGATGAAACTAGAAGATGTTGTTGAAGATAAAATTGTAAAAGAAGTATTGTAGAGGAAGTAGTGAGAATGTTGGTGTGGAAGAAGTGTTAAAGGAGTGGATGTATTTATAGGCAAATGGATGAGAGCATAAAAATTTGTGTTTGCATGGTGTCTCCACCTCATTTGGCGACCATGTACAATCCTAAAGAGGGGTCGCCATTCAAATTGGCGCCTCCATAGGGACATGCATGCAAGGCTAGGTCTGAATGCTTGGTTTCGAGTTCTGATTGCATGGTGTCTCCACTTGAATTGGCGACCATTTACAAGGATTAAGTGGAGGCGCCAATCCATTTGGCGACACCATCTGCATGTCTGACACATGGCTGTCTTGTCTCCTGCATGCTGAACAAGTCTCTTGTTGATGGCTTGCATGGTTGACACATCATCTCTGACTATCTTACATGTCCGACACGTGGCTGTCTTGTCTCCTGCATGCTGATGACTAACTTCTTGATAGCTTGCATTGTTGACACATCATCTCAGACTATCTTGCATGACTGACACATCATCTCAGAACTATCTTACATGTCCGACACGCGGCTGTCTTGTCTCCTGCATGCTGAAGAGTCACTTCTTGATTTTTTTTGTAAGGCTTGACAAAGCATATATGTTATTCCCATGATTTCTTTCATCAAGTGCAAAATAAATATAAAATCAAATGCCTTCAAGTAATTGTAACAACTATCTGCATCCCCACGTGTAGCATAACTCCCTCTATCTTTTGCAATTTTTTTTAAAACTAAACAAGTTGCTTCATACATGTTTATCAAGCTAGAAATTGAATCGTAATGTGATCCCAAGCGAGTATCTCCAGCTCGTTTCAATGTACCAACTTGATTTGCACCTTTACCAGTTACAATCTCATCAATCTCTAACAAATAAGCAATTTCTTCTAATTTGGCAGCTTGTAACTTATCATGACGCTTTGTAGAAGAACAAACAACATTCACAACAAAGATCAGCTTCTCAAAAAATTTATGAACAAGTTTGACTTCTCTTGATGATGTAACTAATGCAAGTTGCAATCGATGAGCAAAACAATGAACATAGTATGCATAAGGACAATCCTTCATAAAGAGGGCTTGTAAACCATTCCATTCTCCTCTCATATTGCTAGCACCATCATACCCTTGGCCACGAATGTTAGAAACATCAAGGTTATGTCGAGAAAGTATATCACATATTGCTTCCTTAAGAGTTAAAGATGTGGTGTCTTTAACATGTGCCACATCAAAAAATCTCTCTTGTATTAAACCAACTTTATCAACAAATCTTAATACAAGAGCCATTCGTTCCTTTTTTGACTCATCACGAGCTTCATCAACAACGATACAAAATTTGGAATCACCAATTTCCTCACGAATACTCTTTTTCACCCTACTAGAAAGAATTTGCAAGAGCTCTTTTTGAATTTGATGTGAAGTATACTTGCAATTTTGTGGAGCATTTTCCAACACAACTTTTGCAACTTCATCATTGTAGGATGCTAAAAGTTTCAATAACTCAAGAAAGTTACCTTGATTTCTTGATTTGCTACTTTCGTCGTGACCTCTAAAAGCACAAGCTTGTAGTGTTAGCCAACGAATAGTGTCAATTAAAGTCTTGAGTCGTAACCGATTATTCATTCTTTGACTTGAACTTTGTACTTGAATAACATTTCTAATATGACCATCTTGATTCAACAAGTCTTGACAAGATTTCATTGCATTGTTGTGTGGTGATCAAGGATCCTTCCCTATGTGTTTAAGAAAGGAACAATGTTTTCCATTCCTAACTTTCTTCCAATTTCTAAAACCCATAGAAATAAAGACAAGTGATCCGGGACGTCCACTTAATTTTTTGCTAAAAAGGTAACATGGTAAGCAATATGCGGCATCTTCAGATGGTGAATATTCTAACCATGATGGAAATATGCTAAACCAAGTATGTTGAAACCTTCTCGGATGATCCTCGTTACCGGACAAAGGATAGTTTTCTAAATGAATTTGATATGGACCCCATTTTAGATAAGCTCTTCGTATTGCATCCACTTGATTTGGTGGATATTGCCAAATCGGAGGACGCTTTCCAGGATCGCGTTCCAAAGAATTTTCAAAACCATGATGCTCTTCAATTGTTGGATTCTCAAGAACTGTTTCAGATTCGGATGTCGGAATTATAATTTCTTCATCTCTCTCTTCTCTTTCAATTTCACATGCTTTCCTTTTGAAAAAAGAATCAATTTTCCTATTATTCATCTTTACTCTTCCTATAATATCATATCAGATCCAAAAATCAATTTAGAGAACATAAAAATTAAAAGAGAAAAATATTAATAAACTTAATTAATCAACTTTAATCCGTTTTCAAATACCGGTAACTTCACTATTACAAATTAGCAGCAACAATAATTAAATAAACCTTATTACAGTGTATAACTATATTTGTAAATTACAGTGTTATGAATTAGCTTAATAAACCTCATATAGATTATTTTAACACATCAAGAAAGAAAAATCCTAAAAATCTCAAAAACACAAATCAAGCAATCACTTTAATTTGTTACTTTTTATAAAAGAAGAATGAATAAAGTTTTTTACCTGTTAGATGCCGATCACTTTAATCTGTTCCGATTCCGGTGCCGGTAGCAAACCCATATGAGAAAGAAAGGAAAGGTAAAAAATGGACCTTATCTGTATTTTAACCTAACTTTGAATGAAAAATAAAAAATAAAAAATAATTTTAATTTAAAATAAGGATGTTTTAGTAATTTAATATATATGAATTAAAAAAAAAAGTTGAGGGGTGGTCGTGGCCTTCCCACGTCCCCCCTCAGTTCCGCCACTGCTCTAAGGGTTTTGTTGAGATATATGTCCATTGCAACTCAATTTTGCAATACTCAAATTCTCAACCTTTGTTTACTAATTTTCTCCTTAAGAAAATGACATATTCTTTATATGTGTTTGATCCTACCATGACTTATAGGATGGTTTGCCAAATCGATTGCTGACCGATTGTCCATTAGCAATTTGATTTGCACATAATTGTTCATATTCAACTTTTCAAGTAACATCTCTAACCAAAGTGTTTGACATGCAACATAGGAAGCTATAACATACTTTGTCTTACATGAAAACAAAGTCACAATTCTTTACTTCTTTAAATTATGTGAGATTGATGTTATCCAAGCATGAAAAAAATATCCAATAGTGCTCCTTCTATCATCATGATAACCAATGTAACACTTCATATGAATTATTCAATTCTATATAATAATTTAATTGTATTGTATGTGTTTTGAATGGTTGAGGCAGTCTGAGAGTCTTGGGTATTGGATAGTATCCATAGAATATTAGAATTTTAAGTGAGGGGTGTGGTAGTAATTAATGAGAAGTAGGGGGTATTGGACAAAATGAGATTAATAATATTACTATTAAATTTAATTTAATTAATTTAGCAGAAATAATAAATAAATTAATATTTATTTAAAATAACAATAATAATATAGAGATAATATTGCTTTTATTATTATTTTATTGGATAGTTGGCCTACTGATATGGTTTAGAAAATATAATATATAGAGATATATTATAATTAGTATTTGATTTTTTTAGTTTGATATTATAATAATAAGATTTTAAAATAAATTAAAAGTAAGAGATTTAGTTGGTATACTTATAAGAAGTTGAGGAAAGAACAGAGAGTTAAGAATGTACGTGAAATGATTGGAAAAGGGAGAGCTAAGGCAGGAGGCAAAGGGAGGAAGAAAAAGAAGATCACCATTGTAGAAGAGCTTGGAGCTTAAAATTCTAAGGTAAGGGTGGGGTGAAACTATTCTTATGAGGGTGTCTAATCATGAGAGAGTAGTGATATGTCCTTACCCTCTTAGGTTGATCTTATGCCATGTTATGATTGTTATTGATTTATAACCATGATTGTGAGGAATGAATTATACTTGTTGTGACTATAACAATTTGTTAAGATAAGTCAGAGTTTTTATTAGTTAAATTAAGTAGGAAAATATTGTGTTGTAAATGATTTAATTGTACAACTATGTGATTATTGTGTACAATTGTCATTCCCTTAATAAAAGAGGAATCATAGGGACTCTTTGTGTATATATAGTACCTTGATCAATGAATAATATATCATAATTATTACTTTGAAAAGTTTTATATGGTATCAGAGCCAGCACCGTCTCTCTCTTTCAATATAGGCAACAATGATTTTTTATTAGTAATTTCGGATGGCTTCTCATAAAAATAAATCGGAGAATTCTGGAACTTCTGCTGTTGTCCAATTCAACGATGCACTCAGTCCAAAACGGCTTGACGAAACTAACTACGTAGAATGGTCATTGAATGCACAAAACAAAATCAGAGGAAGAAAACGATGGGGTTACGTTACCGAAACAAAGATTGCACCAACAAAAGATAAATCCGATGAATATGAAGCATGGGAAGATGAAAAATTCTTGGTCAAGTCTTGGCTTCTGGACTCCATGACCAAAGAAATCAGACCCCTTTTCATTCGCTTAGCTACAACAAAAGAAATTTGGGAAACCGCAAAACAAACGTACTCAGTCGACCAAGATGCATCAAGAGCTTACCAATTGCATCGTGAGGTAATATCTACTCAACAAAATGGTGGATATGTTATTACATACTTTGGAAAATTGCACAGGCTATGGCACAAGTACGATAATACTAATAATTGTACCATGGAATGCACTAAAGATGTTGAGAAATACAATAAGATGGTTAATTCTCAACGAGTTTATGTTTTTTTGGCTGGTTTGGATTCACTTTTGAATGGAGTCAGTGGTCGTGTTTTGGAAACCAAATTACTTCCTAATGTTCAATCAGTTTATGCAACTGTATATGCAGAGGCAAATCACCAAGAAACTATGATAAGTGGTGAGTCTTCGAATAGGTCCGCCTTGGCTGTCAAGAAGTATCCGAAGAAAGAAATTTGCAAGTGTAATCACTATAATGGAGATAAGCATGCCATGGGGACATGCTTTAAACTCCATGCTACCCGGAGTAGCATCCAAAGGGAAAAACTACTTCGAATAGTAAGACAGAAAACAACGAGTCTCATCTTTCTACTGTTGTCGACTTTGTAACCAAGTCAGGTACGTCTAACTTTACTCATAATCTTTCTGTTATTATCAGAAATAAAGATTGGATAATCGATATAAGTGCTACTGATCATATGGTTTGTGATCAACATATGCTTACTAATTTCTCTTCTAACTATCATAAAACTGTTATTATTACTGCCAATGGAGTAAAATCTCCCATTGGAGGTGTTGGTATAGTGACCTTATCACCCTCCCTATCAATACCTAATGTTTTATTTGTTCCTACCTTGAATTCCAATCTTATCTCTGTCAGTAAATTAACAAAATCACATTCATGTGACGTTGCGTTTTATCCAACCCACTATGTTTTTCAGGATATACATACCAAGGAGAAGATTGGCAGTGGTAGATATAGTGAAGGGTTGTATTATCTTGAAAAAGTTTCACAAATCCATAAATGAGCAGTGGTTCATCTTGCAAGTGATCACATACAAGATAAAAATATTTTTAAAAAATTTGGTTATGGCATAGACGATTGGGGCATCCCTCTTTTAGTTATCTAAAAAAATCATTTCCATTCTTATTTCATAAATGCAATATTTCAGATTTTCTTTGTGAAACTTGTGTAATGGCAAAAATTCATCGTGCTATTTTCCCCTTATGTAATAAGAAAGCAAATTTTCCTTTCTCTTTAGTACACACTGATGTTTGGGGTCCTGCTCAACAATCTACACTGTAAGACCCCAATTTTGACCCTAAGATCCCTCATGCTATCTCATCATATGCATTGGCTTTGGGATCATACATTGGCATCCTCCTTACCCCTCATTCATTGGGTGTGCATTAGGAGAGATCACCAAGCACATTTTATTGTATCATACTTTGTTTTTCATCATTTACTAACCAAAATTCCAAAAATATATCTATGTATAGCTTTGTTTCTTTTGTAGGTAGTATGTGCATCCACCAATGCCTCATCAAGCTCACAACTAGGGTTTGAGACCCTTAATGCATAGAGATCAATCAAGAGATGGTTCACATTGGTTATAGACATCATATATGGGTCCCCATGATCTTCATTTATCATTTTGATCAAGAAATCATTAAGAGTTTGAAGCTTGTTTGCCTTTGAAGCCAAATTCAAATGAGGTCAAATTTGTGACAAAGTTGAAGAGTTTTGAAAGAGATACCACTTTGATGAAGGAAACTTTTCCATTTGAAGCTCATAGAAAAAGTTATTCAAGGTGGAAGAAGTGAACATTTGACTTGGTACTTAGAAAAATTTCAATTATGTTAGATTTTCCAAACTTCCACCTCAAAATTCATCATGATACAAGATTCAAATGGAAAAGTGTTGAACATGAAAGTTGTCCCCCTTGATCTCACCTTTCCAAAAAATTCAAAATAACTTCATTTTGCCAAGGTTTGAATGACTTGCATATGGTTACTCTTCATGGTTCCATTTGGATGAATCTCATGATCACTTCTCAATTTCAAATGCATGGCTTCATGTTACACTTTCAGCATCACTCATGATCATCTTTGGACCTTTTGACATCATTTCATGGGCCTATCACACGCCCATGCAAGCATGCATATCAAAATTTCTATTATTTATATTTGAATGGAAGTGTGTGAAAATCAATTGCCATGCCTATAAATACATTGCCTCATGCTCAAAATTAGAGAGACCTTGCCCAAGCCTTGCTCCTGCAACCTTCCCTTCACCATTAGAGGATAATATTGAAGGTTTTCCAATTGAAAATCGAGTTTCAATTTCACTTCTATTTTGAAGTTGAAACTCCAAGAATCCAAGCCATTTGAGCTCTCAATTCATCTCCTGCAATCAAGTGGAAGAAAGCCCAAGCAAATTGATATCCAGATCGAGCTTCATCACTACAAACAGAACGTGAAATTTGTCAAACTTTCTCTCTCTGATTCTCTCTCAATTATTCATCATTCTCTTTGATTTTTGGTTGGCTGAAGTCCTACCTATGTAGGCAACAAGATTGAGTTGCTTTGAGGTCAAATTGAAGCAACTCAGATCATGAACCTCAAATTTCAAATTCATGTATCTTTCAATATACTTGGATTGGGAGACATGGATGCCAGATTCGTGCTCCTGAGCATTTTTCCTTCAAAAGAATGTACTCACTTTTCATTTTTCAATTGGTTGAGGGTGGACCAGTTCAGTGAGGTCCACCGGAGAAGATGACCGGAGCTAGGGCTCCGGTGGTGCGTTGGAAAGGTCCAAGCCATCTAATCTGGTTCCAACGTTTTAATCTCAGCCTTCCATTTTGATTACCACTTGTGATATGCGTTTGACTTGGTCCATCGTCGAAAGAACGCGTGTGGCCATCAGATCTGCCACCTCAATTAATGAGGGAGATCTGATGGGCCTTATTTTTTTGAATTTCTTTTTATTTTCTGATTTTTCATTTAATCCCTTTATTTTGCTTAATTCATATTAATTTCATTTTTAATCCAAAAAATATTGGACTTTCACCAAAAATCTTTAAATATTTTTTTCTTCCACATTCTGAATTAAAATTATTTTTTTGGATTAATTTTGGTATTTTTCATGAATTAAATGTTTTTGTGTATATTTTTAATTATTTAAAAATATTTCTGACTTTTTAAAAAGAGTGCAACTTTTTGTCTAAGGTTCGTTAACCTTGTTTAACCTAGGATAAATCTCTTGGCCATTTATTTGGTGTTTTGAAGGGATTTTAGGTTTTGACCAAATAAAAAATGCATTTTAATTCATTTTAAATTGATTAAATGTTTAAAAATATTGTTGAGCCATTTTTATGGTCTTGTGATGTTTGACTTTCTGTTTGGGTGTTGGTCAAGGTTGATTTGACTTTTGTTGGATCAAAACCATTGTATTTAGGGGATTGATGAAATGTACATTTCATCTCCCAAAATGAATGGATGGTTTTGATTTGATGAAATTCCTCCCATGATCAATTTTGTGTTTCTACCTTCCCCTCCCTCTTCATCCTATTCTTTCTCATTCCCTCATTTGACCAATGAAATCTCTAATGTCCAAAGGCGAATTGATTCATCAATGACCTTGTGTCAGATGAATCAATACAAGTATGATTGAGATAGGTCCTTCCCTTTTGACTTTTCTTTTAGTGTGTGGTATGTTTTAGGAGTTTGGTTCTTCATACCAAATCTCTAACATGTATTAACACCTAAATTTTTATTCCCCGACCTCAGATAGTTGTGACTTCTACATAAGTCCAATTACGATTGCTTAACATGGAGCTAAATTTGACCCTCAAGGCATAACATTCTAGTAAGTGAGATTGTAAGTCTCCCATTCTTCATGGCATTGTGTGGAGACTTGACCTTTTTTCCTTTCATGGGAGCTATTGGCATACTTGTGAATTATCTAAGTTGGAGTCCTTCTCATGGAAGATGTCTTGGTTTAAGGATTCATACTTGTGAATGAATGGTTGAGTGTTCTCCAAAGAATGAGTTAATCAATTAAAAATCACCACTAACACTTGACTAGCTTTTGACTAACTCTTGTTAATATTGTTTTACTTTCAATTTATTTACTATTATGCAATTTAAATTTCAATCATTTATCATCCATTGTCATTTACATTTCATATAACTTGTTTATGTTTATGTCCTTTTTCACTTTGCTCATTTGAGACATATCTTGTGCTTAGGGTAGCCTCTTCATCTCCTTCTACTTCTTAAATTTCAAAATCTCCCCCCCCCCCTTTTCAAAAACTTTTTTGCTTGTGATTTCAAACTTAGACTTTGTTTTAATAATTAGAAACTTTGGCCTTATGCCATTGAATTTTTAAACTCTTTCTTAAATCAAATTTGTAAATAAACTTAATCATATTGACTTAAAATTTCAAAAGACAAAAAGAACTAACAACTCCATTCAAACTTTTGGTCATTTGTGCCTTTTTCTTATTAAACCTTTGTTAAAAGCAATTCACCAACTTATTTGAAATTTTTACCACGAACTACGAGGTTTTGATCCCTTGTTTTTATGTTGGTACGTAGACACAAGTCTGAAGGTCTTGTCAAACACAAAAATATAATCAATGAATTCTTTTCTCACCCCCACACTCTATTTTTCTCAAACATCATTTATACCGAAAACACATGCACACATAAAAAATGGCCCCCTAGGAGTACCTAGGATACTTTGGGTGCTAATACATTCCCTTTGTGTAACCAACCCCCTTACCTGTAATCTCTTACATTTTATTAGTTTTGATTTGAAAACTTCTTATCTTTAGGTGTTGTTCGTACTTTTCCCTTTTCTTTTGGAAACAATAAAAGCGTGGTGGCAACTCTGGTTTTATTGACGTTAAACTTATCCATAGTTTAATGGTCATGAATTTACCGCTACATACACATAATGGAAAAAATGGTTTATTAGTTTTGTTGATGATTGTACACGGGTAACCTGGGTATATCTGCTTCAACATAAAAGTGACATGTATGATGTGTTTCGCTTCCTTCATGAAATGATAGTAACACAATTTAACACATGTATTAAGGTAATTAGATCAGACAATATAGGGGAATATTTTAAGATAGAATTAAGATATTTTTTGAACTCTAAAGGCATTTTGCATCAAATAATATGTCCCTCTTCCCCCCCAACAAAATGGAGTGGTCGAGATGGAAAATAGACACATATTAGAGGTGACAATAACACTCCTAATTAATGGTAATGTTCCATCTCATTTGTGGGGTGAGGCTGTGAATTCTATAATTCACTTAATTAATCGAACCCCCTCTATTGTGCATAACTTCAGAAGACCTCTAGATGTTTTATTTGATCATTATGTTCTCCCTTCCATCGTGCATTTACTACCTCATGTTTTTGGATGTGTTATATGTTCATTTACACCCACATCAATGTACAAAACTTGAAAAATAAGCTCTTAAATGTGTCTGTGTTGGGTATGGATCAACTCAAAAAGGTTATCGTGCTTACCATCCATCATCTAAAAAAAATTATATTTCTATGGATGTAACTTTTCATGAAGATAACCTTTTTTATGTTGATTATACACTTCAAGGGGGGAATGAAAGTGAAGTGCAACACCATGATGTTAGCATGTTTGACTTATTTTGTGAAGATAAATTATCTTGTGAGGACCATTCTGCAGGTAATGAATCAGTCTCAAATATGGACAAATCACATTTAGATAATACAGTTTCCCCTGACCATAATCCACTAGCTCAATCTTCTCCACAAGATCAAGTTGACTCTCCAGAGGTATTTCCTGATTCTATTATTGATAATACAAATATAAATGGAGTTAATACTAATATTCATTATGTAATTATTCTTTTTTTCATGAAATTGAACCTAGTTAAATGAGGCCACCAACACACCTAACATTGAATCTACTATTGTCCAATATAATCTTCCACCTCGTTCTAACCGTGGTCAACCTCCCATTATATATGAACCAGGCCTTCAATCCAAAGTTAAATATCCCATTATTAATTATGTGTCATCTCACAAGTTATCTAAGTCATATGCATCATTTGTATCTCAAGTATCCTTAATTTCTATTCCTAGTAATGTGCAGGAAGCTTTAGCAGATCCTGGATGGACTAAAGCAATGGTTGTGGAGATGGAAGCTTTAGAAAAAAAACACTTTGGATCTTGTAACGTTATCTAAAGGGAAGAAAACTGTGGGGTGCAGATGGGTTTATACAATTAAACACAAAGCTGATGGAACTATTGAGAGGTATAAAGCACGCCTAGTGGCTAAAGGCTACACTCAATCTTATGGTGTAGATTATCAAGAGACATTTGTGCTGGTAGCCAAGCTCAACACTGTGAGAATACTTTTGTCACTAGCAGCAAACCAAGATTGGCCTCTTCTACAATTTGATGTGAAAAATGCTTTCCTACATGGAGAAATTTTAGAAGAAATTTATATGGATTTACCACCAAGTATGATAAATTCAAATGAGATGAAGGTTTGCAAGTTAAGAAAGGCTCTATATGGATTAAAATAATCCCCAAGAGCATGGTTTGGTAGGTTTACTAAGTCTATGAAAGCTTTTGGATATAAAGCAAGTAACTCTGATCACACCTTATTTTTAAAGAAAGGAGAAGGTAAAATTAAAGATTTTATTTATGTAGATGATATGATTGTTACAGGGAATGACCAAGATGAGATGTCTAGTTTGCAAAAATACCTCTCTTCTGAATTCGAGATGAAGCAACTTGGAAACCTCAAGTATTTCTTGGGTATTGAAGTAGCTAGATCTAAACATGGTATTTTTCTATGCCAAATAAAGTATACTCTTGATTTACTATCTGAAACTAGACTGCTTGGGTGTAAACCTGTTGATACCCCAATTGAACAAAATCATACGCTATTTCAATGCCAAAACTCAGCCAGCATAGACAAAGGGAAATACAAGAGGTTGGTGGGAAAACTAATTTACTTGTCCCATACACTACCAGATATTACATATGCAGTAAATGTCGTTATTCAATTTATGCATGATCTACAGAAAGCTCATATGGATGTTGTTGAAAGAATCTTGAGATATTTGAAGTCCACTCATGGAAAAGGAATTTTATTCTCAAATCATGGAAACTTGAAGGTAGAAGGGTATACCGACGCTGATTGGGCATGCTCAAGAAATGATAGAAGGTCTAACTTTGGTTACTTTACATTGGTAGGGGGAATCTTGTAACTTGGAGGAGTAAAAAACAACCGGTAGTAGCAAGGTCTAGTGCTGAAGTGGAGTTTAGAGACATGGCACTAGGAGTTTGTGAACTTTTATGGATACAAAATGTTCTATCAGATTTGGGTTTTGAACCAAGGGAGATTATGACTTTGTATTGTGACAATACATCAACAATTGCAATTCACAATCATGTGCAACATGATAGAACGAAGCATGTGGAAATTGATAGACCTTTCATTAAAGAGAAACTTGAAGCTGGAATAATTTATTTTCCTTTTGTAAGATCTGAATTACAGTTAGCTGATGTTCTCACTAAAGGAGTGGCAAATATTATGTTTAATGAGCCTTTATTCAAGTTGGGAATGTGTGATATCCATGCACCAACTTGAGCGGGGGTGTTAAGATAAGTCAGAGTTTTTATTAGCTAAATTAAGTAGGAAAATATTATGTTGTAAATGATTTATTTGTACATCTATGTGATTATTGTATGCGGCTGTCACTCTCTTAATAGAAGAGGAATTATAGGGACTCTTTGTGTATATATATTACCTTGGTCAATGAATAATATATCAGAATTATTAATTTGAAAAATTTTATACAATTGATATTTATTGATGATGAATTTTGAATTGTTGCTGAATTTTATGTTTTTTCTATGTTAAGGATTTTGGATGATGATGATAGGGTATGAAATTGTGAGTTTATTGGTGAGATTATATGAATATAAGTGGTAATTAATATTGGTATGTTTATAATTGAGTTTAAGACCATGGAATATTTTTTGTGATGATTTTCATGGACGTTTTTGAGGTTGGAGAAGATGCAAATCGTGTTGAAAATTTCAGAAAAAACTGCAACTTTTTGGTAACGCCTTTGTGCACAATTTTGATCATAACTTTCAACTCGTAAATTATTTTGGGACGGAGTTAAAAATGTTGGATATCTGAAACAGAAAGCTATAACTTTATTTTATGGATAAAATATTTTTGGTGATGATTTCATGAAATTTTTTGGGGTTGAAGAAGATGAAAATCATGCTGGAAATTTTAGAAAAACAACAACTTTTTGGTAACGCTTTCGTGCATAGTTTTTATCATAACGTTTAACTCGTAAATAATTTTAGGATGAGGTTTGAAGAGTTGAGTAGAAGAAACAGAAATATATAATTTTGTTTCAAGGATACAATATTTTTGGTGAATATTTCATGGACATTTTGGGGTTGGAGAAGATGAAAATCATGCTGAAAATTTCAGAAAAACAACACATTTTTGGTAACGCCTTCATGCACTGTTTTGATCATAGCATTCAACTCGTAAATCATTTTGGGATAGGGTTTGAAGTGTTTGCAATAGAGGGCTATAACTTTGTTTCAAAGATAAAATATTTTTAACAATTTTATGAGAGGTCGGTAGCAGGTGGGAAAGAAGTGTATGATGTGACGAATATGAATGAGATCCGTATTGACAAATTATTTGATGTGTTGTGAATGATTGGAAGAGTCTGTTTGATTATATTGATGGTAGTCTAAAAGGGTGGAATACATTATGCATGGTTGTAATTGTGAAAACGATTGTGGATCACTAAGTATTATTATAATTATTGTGTTAATTGCATTATTACCATGGCATGCATTCATTGTTGATATGTTGAAGGAGATAAGTCATATGTCCGAATGGGGACAAATGACTTATTTGAAACTCAGCAGGGTGGAGTTCGGGATTCCAAAAGGGCAATCAGGTTCTTATGATGACCATTGAAGAGAATTGGTACCACATGCGTCGTGCAATATTGTCAGGTGTCATTGCATTGTAATTATGTTGTGCTTGTGCATTTGTTGCGGTGAGAATGTGATTGTGAATGAATGTGAATTATGTGTATAAATAATATGCTATAATTATTATACACCTTTTATTATATGAATAAATTTCTCACCCTTTTTGCGTTTGTTGTGTCTGTGCTCCCTCGGAGTACAGACAATTAGGTACCTGAGTAGTTAAAGATGTTCCTCATGTTGCTATTGGTCGAGTCTACTAATGGAGTTGGTCTGTTATATAACACCAAGAAACAAGATGTTTTCTTTATGTTATTTTCTTACGTATCTTTTAATTTAAAGTAATTATTGAACCACTTTTGGTGTGGATGATTTGTTGAGGCTATGGATGCCATACTTTTGTTTAATTCTGCTGTTTGGACTATATTTTTGATTAAATGAAGTAACATTCAGACTTCTTAGATTGTGAAGTGATATCCTACTTGGATAGAATTATATTTTATTTATTTATTATTGAGTCAGGAAGTAGGGTGTTATAACCACTCCAATTTGAACCAAAATAAGGATACAACTTGGTATCCATTTTTGTGTCTT
The DNA here is from genome assembly GCF_024323335.1 of Lathyrus oleraceus. Classification (NCBI taxonomy): domain Eukaryota; kingdom Viridiplantae; phylum Streptophyta; class Magnoliopsida; order Fabales; family Fabaceae; genus Lathyrus; species Lathyrus oleraceus. The sequence continues at coordinate 473,000,448 of NC_066580.1, forward strand.
GTTGATTTTGCTTGAGTATTCCATGGTCAGTTGTACCTCTTGAAGGAGAATTGCCATCCAAGGCGCAACGGAATTTAAAAATTTCTCCATTTAGTGATCCTTACGAATGGGCATGATCAGTGATAGAATCGTTATCTCTTGTGGCGATCACGAACGTTGAACGATGACAACGTCTCTACTCAGTCTACACGAACAGATTCCTTCAATCTTAGTGCTAGCTGCTACGAATGAAGGCTTTGATTGAGAGAGAGAGAGAGAGAAACGGAATTCCAATTAGAGTGACAATGCTTCTACCCAAGGGTTCTATTTATAGAACCACTTGTGTGGACTTCAAGCTAAAAAGCCCACTTAAGTGTATTTTGGCCCATATCTTATAATATGCCCAAAATCACTTAAGCGTGTGGTACCTTACCATATTTCATATTCCACTTAAGTGCACCGTACCTTACGGTGTTCCTTAGTTACTCTATCTCTCATCAATCCGTTCTTTGTGTGTGACCCTGTAGGTTTTCGCGACGTTGGCAATTATATTAAATCACGCATTTAACATAATAAACAGTGAGCGGTATCTAGCAACACATCACTGCTACCCAAGACACGAAAATGTCATGTGATCTGACAAATCCTTCTATGATAATAATTATGCGTATAATTACCCTTTTGCCCTTATGTCTATATTGAACACAAGGCATAGACAGTGTCATCCTTGTCCAGTTCAATATTGAGCCCATAGACATTTATCCTGTTACGCAGGATGGGCAAATTCCATCTAGGTCACTCATGTCCCTTAGCATGCTTTGTGGAGTACCCATCAACTGTCTTTATGGTTATCCAGTTACGGACAATGTTGGATCAACAATAAAGCACTCGACTCTACATCTAGGGTCCATAGTGGTTTCAGGTCGAAGAGTGGTATACACCATTATCACCATGAGAATAACTTATGACACTTTGCATAACATTCTATATAGCATTCTCATAGCGGATCAATCCAGTATAAATATTACTCTTAATATTCATACCTATGTTTGAGACTTGATAACTCCTTATCCATGATCCATGAGATGTGATCATCAGTCTATAAACATAATAGTCTTCATGCTTTAATGTTATCCCATTTCACAATAAAGCTCGACTACGGATACTTTAAGAATAGTGTCCTTATGTTTAATGTGATCTCATGATTAAGTCATACTTGATACATTAAACGGACTAGCTATTCTAGGGACTTTATTAAACAAACATAATAAAGAAAAAGCCTTTTATTATTAATAAATAATTCGATACAAGTACCAAAAGTATTGGCCTCTAGGGCTTATACCAACAATCTCCCACTAGCATTAGAGCCAATCAGGCATACCCCTAATGCCCATAGATCTAGTATGGCCATTCAAGCTTCTGCTGCGCAAGAGGCTTTGTCAGTGGGTCAGCAATATTGTCAAGTGTAGGTACTCTACATATTTTCACATCTCCTCTATCTATTATCTCTCGAATGAGGTGATAACGCCTAAGTATGTGTTTGGATCGTTGGTGAGATCTAGGCTCCTTAGCTTGTGCGATAGCACCATTGTTATCACAATAGAGGCCAATGGGATCCACAATGCTAGGAACTATGTCAAGTTCACTAATGAACTTTTTGATCCAAACAGCTTCCTTTGCTGCACTTGAGGCAGCAATATACTCGGCCTCGATTGTAGAATTAGCAACTGTATCTTGCTTTGAACTTTTCTAGCTCACAGCGCCACCGTTTAAACAAAACACGTAACCAGATTGCGATCTAAAGTCATCCTTATCTGTCTGGAAGCTAGCATCGGTGTATCCAAATACAACCAACTCTTCCTGACCTCCATATATCAAGAATGAGTCCTTAGTCCTTCTCAAGTACTTAAGGATATTCTTGACAGCTACCCAATGGGCATCACCGGGATCAGATTGGTACCTACTCGTTGCACTTAAAGCATACGAGACATCTGGTCGAGTACATAACATGGCATACATGATAGATCCTACTGCAGATGCATATGGAATCTTATTCATGCGATCCCTTTCTTCCTCAATTGAAGGGGATTGTGTTTTTGATAGACACAGGCCATATTGCATAGGTATGAATCCTTTCTTGGAATCATGCATATTAAAGCGTCTCAGCACTTTGTCTATGTACGTACTCTGACTTAGGCCAAGCAGTTTTTGTTATCTACCTCTATAGATTCTGATTCCTAATATATAGGCTACTTCACCTAGGTCCTTCATAGAAAAGCATTTCCCCAACCAAGACTTTACTTGTTGCAGGGTAGGGATATCGTTTCCAATGAGTAATATGTCATCTACATATAATACCAGGAAAACGATCATGCTCCCACTAACCTTCTTGTAGACACAAGGCTCATCTTCGTTCTTGATGAATCCATATTGTTTTACTGTTTCATCAAAACAAAGATTCCAGCTTCTGGAAGCTTGCTTCAATCCATAGATTGACCTTTGTAAATTACATATCTTTTAGGCTTCTTCTGGTATGTCAAATCCTTCAGGTTGTGTCATGTACACATCCTCAAGAAGATTCCCATTAAGGAAAGCAGTTTTGACATCCATCTGCCATATTTCATAATCATGATATGCAGCGATAGCAAGTGAAATCCGAACAGATTTAAGCATTGCAACTGGTGAAAAGGTTTCATCATAGTCAACCCCATGAATTTGTTTATATCCTTTTGCAACCAGTCTTGCCTTATAGGTATGTACCTTAACATCCATGTCAGTCTTCTTTTTGAAGACCCACTTGCATCCTATAGGGTTGACTCCTACAGGAGGCTCTACCAAGGTCCAAACTTGGTTTGTGTACATGGAATCCATTTCAAATTTCATGGCTTCTAGCCACTTCTCAGGCTCGGGACCAATTATGGTCTCTTGGTAGGTTACAGGCTCATCTTGATCCATGAGTAATACATCACCTTGATCTGTTATGAGATATCCATATCTCTCAGGTAGGTGACGTATCCTGCTTGACCTACGCTGGTCTTGTTCTACTTGAGCAGGTTGCTCTTCCACAACTACTTGTGTTTCCTGCTCTAATTCCTCCATAGGTGTATCGATGCTTTGTGATTCTTGAATTTCTTCAAGCTCTACTTTCCTCCCACTGATTCCTTTGGAAATAAAATCTTTTTCTAGGAAAACTCCAGTTCGAGCGACAAACACTTTGCCCTCTGAAGGATTGTAGAATTAATACCCTCTTGTTTCTTTAGGATACCCCACAAATAAGCATTTGTCAGATTTGGGCTCAAGCTTAGTTGAAATTTGTCGTTTCACATAAACTTCGCAACCCCAAATCTTCATGTAAGACATATGTGGTTCCTTACCACTCCATATCTCATATGGTGTCTTCTCAACATTTTTGGATGGAACACGGTTAAGTGTGTAAGCTGCTGTCAATAGTGCATGTCCCCAAAAGGAGTTTAGAAGATCGGCGTGACTCATCATGGATCAGACCATGTCTAACAGGGTTCGATTTCTTCTCTCAGATACACCATTCCATTGGGGTGTTCCAGGAGGAGTGAGTTGGGATAGGATCCCACACTCTTTCAGATGGTCATCAAACTCTAGACTTAAATACTCACCACCTCGATCTGATCGAAGAGTTTTAATATTCTTACCTAGTTGGTTTTGTACTTCATTCTTGAATTCCTTGAACTTTTCAAAGGACTCTGATTTGTGTTTCATTAAATACACATAACCATATCTACTGAAATCATCAGTGAATGTGATGAAGTACTGAAAACCTCCTTTGGCTGGTATGTTCAGTGGTCCACATACATCAGTATGTATGAGGGCCAAAAGATCATTAGCTCTTTCACATTTTCCTGTGAATGGAGACTTTGTCATCTTTCCAATTAAACAAGATCTGCATGTCTCATATGATTCATAATCAAAAGAGTCCAAGAGTCCATCTTTATGGAGTTTGGAAATGCGCTTCTCATTTATGTGGCCTAATCGACAATGCCAAAGGTAAGTTAGATTTAACTCATTAGGTTTCATCCTTTTAGTATTAATGTTATAAATAGGCATATCAAGATCAAGGACATATAATCCAATGTTCATTTGTGCAGTAGCATAGAATATATCATTCAAATAAATTGAGCAACAATTGTTCTTTATTATAAATGAAAAACCAAACTTGTCCAAACAAGAAACGGAAATAATATTCCTGCTAATTGCAGGTACATAATAACAGTTCTCTAACTGAATTATTAAACCACTAGGTAAAGTCAATACATAAGTTCCTACAGCTAAAGCAGTAACCTTTGCTCCATTGCCAACTCGTAGGTCGACTTCACCTTTTTCCAAATCTCTACTCCTTTTTAGTCTCTGCACATTTGTACAAATGTGAGAACCGCATCCAGTGTCTAATACCCATGATGCAGAAGTAGATAAATTAATAACAAAAATACCTGAAGTTGAAGTCTCTACTCCATTCTTCTTATCTTCCAGGTACTTTGGGCAGTTTCTCTTCCAGTGTCCGGTCTTACCGCAATGGAAGCAGGTGCCTTCTTTTGATATGCCTCCACTAGGCTTTAAAGCAGCAACGGTGGGTTTGGGTTTGGCAACTTCCTTGCCTTTCCCTTTATCACCCTACTTAGTGGGCCTTTTGTTTTGTCTCTTTCCATTTCCGATCATCAGAATGGACTTCCCTTTTGACTTCAGATTCTACTCAGCAGTTCTTAACATGGCGACCAGTTCAGGAAGAGATTTGTCCATATCATTCATATTGAAATTTAGGACAAATTGACTGAATCTATCTGGCAACGATTGCAAGATCAAATCAGTCGCAAGTTCCTTTCCGAGGGGAAAACCCAATCTCTCAAGGTTTTCCACATACCCAATCATCTTGAGCACATGGGGACCTAAAGGGGCTCCCTCAGCCAACTTGCCTTGAAAAAGGGCTTTTGAGACTTCAAACCTCTCATGCCTTGCTTGCTCTTGATATAGCATCTTCAGGTGTTCGATCATATAGAACGATGCCATGTTCTCATGTTGCTTTTGCAATTCTGAGTTCATGGTAGCTAGCATGAGACAAGCAGTTTCATTGGCATCATCGACATGCTTCTTATAAGCATCTCTTTCTACCTTAGGTGCAGAACTAGGAGGTTCCTCTTCAGGAACAGGTTTCTCCAAGACATTCAGCTTTTTATCATGTTTGAGGATAATCCTCAGGTTTCGGTGCCAATCCAGAAAATTTGTCCCAGACAATTTTTCTTTGTCAAGGATTGATCGCAAGATGTTGTTAGAGGTGTTTGTTGTCATGGTAATCTACATAAGAATTAATGAAAATATAAGTATCATTGACATATTTAATTAGGCCTTTAATTAAATATGCTCCCACTATTTTACTCAAAACACATGACCCTCATGATTTGATTCGGAAAATCCCGTTGGAAGATTTTCTAGTGGGTCGAGATCCATATTTCACTTCGTTCTAAGTCCGCGTAGGCAGATTACACAAAACTAGGTTATTTAGGTAGGAACTCCTTCCAATTATATCTCATACAACTCTCGAAAATTTCAGTTGGGTGAATAACTCCTTATTCCAATCCATCATATGGATCATTCCCAACTCTTGCTTCTAAACATATATAATATTATTATAATTAGTTTAGTTAAGTTTGACCCATTGTTTTAGCAGTTGGATATTACAATTATCCCATCGCACCTTACTAATATAGAACATGCACCTCGTGTAGGCGAAACCTACATTATCCGATACTAGTCTTGATGAGTGTTAAAACTTGGAAAGCATAAACTTAATATTTAATTTGAGGGAATTTCCAATTATTTTGATCTCACCGGCTTATTTATCATATAAATCGTCTCTCACATGCATCAACATATATACACATGCATCAACATACATATATAATGAAACAGTTATGGCCCCTAGCGCAATTGTTCTCCCAAGCCAATGAGAGAACCTAAGCTAACCTAATAACAATCTAAGCTTCTACAAGCAAGATCTTCAAGGTTGTCCTCCTTTGGCACTGACTTCTTTGCTTTCTTCATAACATTACATTACATAAAGAAACTCATTTTACATACGAGGGAGTGAGATGAGAAAAGAAGTTACATTGAGAGATTAAAAGAGAGGCACGACACGCAGGTCGTATTTTAAAACCCAAAACAAAATAAAGGAAAACTAAGGCCATAACCGAACACCACAAGACAATAATAAACACATTATTATTATTATTATCAATTTTAATTCTTTTAATCAATTAAAACCAAATAAAATCTCGACGACCGATCACATTACGCAGAGTTAGCCGAATGGGTGAATTTTGTCTTGCGTTAACCGGTTAACCATATGTGTTAATCGGTTAACACTGTTTGAAAATCTGTTCATAATTTGTATTCTGTTTTGCGTTAACCGGTTAACCAAATGCGTTAACCGATTAACACTGTTTGAAAATCTCTTTGAAAATTGTATTCCTTCTTGCGTTAACCGGTTAACCAAATGCGTTAACCGGTTAACACTATTTGAAAATCTCTTAGAAGGCAGTATTTCGTCTTGCGTTAACCGGTTAACCATATGCATTAACCGGTTAACACTGTTCGAAAAAGTGTTTAGAAAGCACAACTCTTGTGCAGTCACAACCCCAATCGCATAACTCTCTGACAACACAACCTTTGTGCCGTCACTAACCCTGATGCACCAATTTCAGACCGTCAAACACATCTCGATTGTTGATTCAGTATGATTGATCAACACGTCATTGCTTCACCATACTAATGTCGGATCAAGAAGCAAACGACCATTGATCGCTCAAAGGAAAACAATCATTGAGTGTTTGAATGAACGAAACAAGAACACTATATCATATATAATGTATTTTGCATCGGGATTACTTATATCATATATATAACTTGATCGATCTCAATTTAATCTTTGATTCATTCTGTCTTTAATCGTATTAATATAGAAAAAAAGCAGTTATCAGATTCATGGTTTCGTAAGTGGCTCTGATACCACTGAAGGAGAATTGCCATCCAAGGCGCAGCGGAATTTAAAAATTTCTCCATTTAGTGATCCTTACAAATGGGCATGATCAGTGATAGAATCGTTACCTCTTGTGGCGATCACGAACGTTGAACGATGACAACGTCTCTACTCAGTCCACACGAACGGATTCCTTCAATCTTAGTGCTAGCTGCTACGAATGAAGGTTTTGATTGAGAGAGAGAGAAACAGAATTCTAATTAGAGTGACAATGCTTCTACCCAAGGGTTCTATTTATAGAACCACTTGTGTGGGCTTCAAGCTAAAAAGCCCACTTAAGTGTATTTTGGCCCATATCTTATAATATGCCCAAAATCACTTAAGCGTGTGGTACCTTACCATATTTCATATTCCACTTAAGTGCACCGTACCTTACGGTGTTCCTTAGTTACTCTATCTTTCATCAATTCGTTCTTTGTGTGTGACCCTGTAGGTTTTCGCGATGTTGGCAATTATATTAAATCACGCATTTAACATAATAAACAATGAGCGGTATCTAGCAACACATCACTGCTACCCAAGACACGAAAATGTCATGTGATCTGACAAATCCTTCTGTGATAATAATTATGCGTATAATTACCCTTTTGCCCTTATGTCTATATTGAACACAAGGCATAGACCGTGTCATCCTTGTCCAGTTCAATATTGAGCCCATAGACATTTATCCTGTTACGCAGGATGGGCAAATTCCATCTAGGTCACTCATGTCCCTTAGCATGCTTTGTGGAGTACCCATCAACTGTCTTTATGGTTATCCAGTTACGGACAACGTTAGATCAACAATAAAGCACTCGACTCTACATCTAGGGTCCATAGTGGTTTCAGGTCGAAGAGTGGTATACACCATTATCACCATGAGAATAACTTATTACACTTTGCATAACATTCTATATAGCATTCTCATAGCGGGTCAATCCAGTATAAATATTACTCTTAATATTCATACCTATGTTTGAGACTTGATAACTCCTTATCCATGATCCATGAGATGTGATCATCAGTCTATAAACATAATAGTCTTCATGCTTTAATGTTATCTCATTTCACAATAAAGCTCGACTACGGATACTTTAAGAATAGTGTCCTTATGTTTAATGTGATCTCATGATTAAGTCATACTTGATACATTAAACGGACTAGCTATTCTAGGGACTTTGTTAAACAAACATAATAAAGAAAAAGCCTTTTATTATTAATAAATAATTCCATACAAGTACCAAAAGTATTGGCCTCTAGGGCTTACACCAACACCTCTAATGTACCTTAGGATCCTCTTTGCTGCAAGTAGATGATATAACACTGGTTCCTCCATAAATTTTCCAACCAATCCCATATTATGACGAATGTCTAGTCTTGTGTTGAAAAGATATCCCAAAGAGCCAATGATATGTTTGTATAGTGTGCTACCCACTAGTTCATCTTTTGAATCCTTCTTGAATTTGATGTTGGTCTCCATAGGTGTGATTGTAGGATTGGAATTGCCCGTCTTTGTTGGATATGTGTCTCCTTACATAAGGGGGGATGGGTGAATTGTGGAGGTTTGAAAAACTTTGGTTGAAAACAAAATCATTTGGAAAATAAGAGTTTGAACTTTTTTAAAAACAAATGAGTGAATAAGCAATGAAAAACCAAAGCAAAGACAATAAAGCAAAGAGATAAGAGATATAGAGAAACACCAAATATTTATACAGGTTCGGCCTAAATTGGAATACTTTTGTCCCTAAGAATTATTCTTGAGAGTATTCACTAAACTTGAGAGCTTTTAGAAGGATATGCCCAAGAACCTCCTTATTCAAGGAAATGAAGTTTTAAGGCTAACTTCCAACCAAACAACGAACAAGGGTTAAAGTGGTTATCCTCCAAACCAGACATAGATTTTCCATGGGATGATCTCGAACCAAGATGGAGTTTTGAGTTGGGTATCCTTCGAACCGAACCAGGGTCTTACACAGGATGACTGTGAAGTGAGTTGAGATTTTCCACAGGCTAATCTCGAACCAAATGAGCTTTTACCAGGCTAAACTTAGGAACAAAGTGAGATTTTAAATAGGCTAATCTTGAACTTATAGAGATTTTAATCGGGTTGAGCTTAAGAACCATTGTGGAGATTTTAGTGGTTGATCTTCATGAACAAAAAAAGAGCTTTTCTTTTTGGAGAAACTCGCAGACCAAATATAGACTTCCTAAGAAAATCCCCCACAATAAACAAGAGCTTTCAAATGGTATAGCTCGCAACCAAAAAAACTTCTTACAGAAGAAATACTTACTCAAGTGATAAACCATTATTGGTAAGTTATAATTAATCCCTTACCCAAAACAAAGAGCCTCACTTAGATTTAAGAATACTCTCGAAGCACTATTGCTAAATATATGTGAGAGAAATGAGAGATTTAGTAAAAATGATGAGAGAAATGAAAGTGGGATCAAGGCTCGCTTTTTGGATATGAAAAAGTAATAGAGAATCTCTCTATTTATAGGCCAAATTATGGTTTAAATTTGGAAATAATCCACAGACGAAATCAATGTCATAATTAATTAGGCTGATTGATTATTGACCTCAAATAATCAATTGTTCAAACCATAAATGGAATGTTTTGATATTTAGTCGCTACCAAACATTAGGAGACTGCTCCAATCGATTTTAGACTTAACTTGGTGAAAATAATCAATTAAGTAATTAGGTCTAATCGATTATTCAGTTTGAAGAAGTATTCAAATCAATCAGGCACTCCCCTAATCAGTTGGGTAGACCTTAAAACATTTTCAAGAGGGTTAAATAAAATATGAGAGCCTTATAAAGGATTTTTAATGTGTGTGTGTGCATGATTTTGCCATAATATTTCCAAAAATACTTGTGTATCTTTACAAGTCACTAGTAACTCTGACGAATACGACCAAGTGACCTTTCACACTTCCTTTCTTTCAAAACTTGGAAGCTTCAGGTCTTGGTATAATTATCTATGAGTTTACAAATATACAAGAGCTTGAATCCTCCTAATGAGGTTTGAAATATATTCATGTAGATTACGATCATCTGAGAGTTGAAAGGTTAAACCATCGGTGAACCTTGAAACAAAAGTCTTCACTTGAATTTCATTTGACCATAATGTTAACTTCAAAGATATGTATTGATATTCAAGAGGATAAATTGATCCAAAAAAATTCTTAATCAACCATACTGAGCATCTTTTACACCTTGAGCTATCTTCAACATATACGAACTTCAGTGAATATCTTTTAATATCAGGTGTTGTCATAATCAAAACTAAACAATTACTCAGTTAACTTATAGCTTTGTCATCCATAAACTCCCCACCTTTGATCATCTAAAAAATACCTACAAACGTATATACCTACAATATTGATCTTATTTAAGATGTCTTCTGATGCAAGAAAATTCCATGCTTTGTGTTTCACAATTTCTATTCCTATAAAATATGCTAAATCTCCTAAATATGACATTTCAAACCCATTCTCGATACTTGCCTTGAAATTTTCCAATTCATCTTCATTAGAACTTGTGACTAATAGTTCATCTACATATAGACATATGATGACTTGGTCTTTTTCACTTGAACTTTTTACATACACTTCATATTATGATGTGCACTTGTTGAAACCTAGCTTGATCAAGAAACTATCAATCCTCGTGTTCCATGCTCTAGGTGTTTGCTTCAATCCATACAGTGATTTTATCAATTTATACACAATTTTTCTCGCTTTTCCACCTTAAAACTTGGTGGGTTCTTTACATAAACTTCTTCTAGAGGCCAATTGAGGAAAGCTGACTTAACATTAAGTTAGTGCATCTTTAAAACTTTATATGTTGCAATGGCTACAACCAATATTATAGTTTCAAGCTTAGCAACTAGTGAATATACTTCATTAAAATCAATTTCAGGTTTTTTCTATCAATCGTGTCTTATACTTGGAAATTTCACCATTTAGCTTCAACTTTAGCTTCTACCACCTGGCATCTATTGCCTTCTTACCTGAATAATTATTCGGCTCCCAGACTTTGTTCTTTCAATAGCCTCGATCTCTTCATTCATTTCACATTGCTAATTCTCATGTTTAATAACTTGAATGTGATCTATTGGATCTGATTCATCCATCATGGCTTTTTTAATTATTCCATCATGCTCACTTATAGCTTGATCAAGAAACTTCACATAATCATTCAATCTAATTGATTGAGTTATGGCTCTTATTGATATCCTCACCTCTTGAGGTTGTGCAAGCTCAGTCTTAACCTCTGCTTATTGGTCATCATCTTGAAGATCGTTTTAATGTGGCTTTGACCTTCACCCTCTTGCATTGAATTGAGCCAGTTCCATCCTTTGCCATCATCAAATTCCACACCCCTACTAATCCCCCCTATGTTCTCATTTGGTGGGAAAAACTGGTAGGAACATGTGGAATGGTAACTAACCAAGATCATGGCTTGGCCTCTATCGTCAAGCTTCCTTTTGAGTTTCTCAGGTACATGTCTGTAGCATAATGAGCCAAAAATCTTAAGGTGTCCAACACTTGTTTCAGGCCTGGCGAAGCTTCATAAAGTGTCTTGTTGTTTACTTATTTGTTGGACATCTCTAGATGATGTAAAGAGGAGTTGAAGTAGTCTCACCCTAGAAATTATTTGGCATTTACTTTTTATTAAGCATGCTTCGAGCCATTTTCAAGGTACTTCTATTCTTTCGCTCAATTTCCATTATACTGAGATGTGTAAGGTGCTTTAATTTCATGCTTAATCCTTTCTTTCCAATAAAACCGAGCAAATTCAGTTGAGGTGTACTCACAACGACCATCAGTTCTTAACCTTTTGATGGCACATTCAGTCAGTTTTTCAACTAGCAACTTGAATCTCTTAAAACTGGTGAACACCTCAATTTTCTTCTCCAACAAGTAAATCCATATATACCTAATGAATTCATCTATTCAAGGTTAATAAATAACAATTACCTCTTAATGACTTTACTTCAAAGGGGGCACAAACATCTGAGTGCACAATCTCCAACTTATGCTCTGACTTCATTGGAAAGTCATGTTTGAATGACCTTTTTGCTTACTTCGCAACTCAACACTCTTCACATAGATGCTTTTGCATTGTGATCTTGATAATTCCATACATCATATTCTGCATGTGCATTAAGATGAGACTCCTATAATTAAGATGGCCAAACCTATAACGCCAAGTCCAATTTTGATCTCCACTTGTGGTTGATACAAGACATTGTCACTACTACGAAAAACCCTTTTTACCTCGATTGGAAAAGGATTTTTCTTGGGTTTCATATGTAAGATAACAAAGGAATTCATGAAAACTTGTCAGTTTTCGCCTCGGCTATAGTTCCATTGAGGGGGAAATTTTATTAGTATGGGTTTGATCCCAAACAACAGTATTTTGGAATTTTTAATTGGCAAAAAATACATTTCCCCTCAATTGTGGATTTTAATCTATGGGAAACAAAAAAGTTGAGTTTATTATATCTAATGTGGATTTCTTATTTCACCAAACCTTAACTGAACATATAATCTTAATTTATTTAGAAAATAATTATATGAAAAATTATGTTAAATTTTAAGAACAACTTACCCTAATCAATTATTTTTGAGTATCCTATAACTCATTACTCATCTCTCGTTCTTTGATGGTTAGAGTTTTGTTCAATGTTCCAAGTTCTTCATTCAACATTTCCTTCTCTATTAATTCATTCTTCAAATTATAAAATTTGATGTTTTGCAAAATAAACAATTATAGAAGAAAGAGTTGAACGAAAACTAGAAGCATTGAAAGAAATTCTAACCGTCAATGAACGAGAAATTGATATTGAGTTATAGAAGGCTCGAAAAACATTGATTAGTGTAAGTTGTTTCTTCAAATAAAACTTAATTTATCATTTATTATTTTCTAGATCAATTTAAAAGGTTATATGTTCAAAGAGGGGTTAGTGAAATAAAAAAACAACATTATATGCAATAAACTCAACTGTATTTTCTGTCACTCTAATGTCCTTTTGACATGTTTTAGGAACAAGATGAAAGTTGCACAACAAATCACAAAAATAATATCTCATTCTCAATCTCATACTCAATCACAACAACTAAATAACAACATATAACTTTCAAAACATTGCTAAGTAGAATAACAAAAACAACAACAACAACTCAAAAACAATAATCTCAACAAAGCTACAACAACACCAACAATAAACATATTACATACTTATATCAACAAAAACAACAACACATAATATTCAATCTCAGTCTAAACAATAATAAGAACATTAAACAATAACTCAAAAACAACATTAAACAACAACTCAAAAACAACAATTTCAATCTCAGCAAAACACAAAAACAACAACAATAAACCTATTTCGTACTTATCTCAATAAAACCAATAACATATAACATTCAATCTAAGTCTAAACAACAACCACAATAACAACAACATTAAACCTCTAGGGTTTAGAGTCGCAACAATAACAACAACAACAACATTAAACCTCTAGGGTTTAGAGTCTAAACAACAATAACAACAACAACAACAACAACAACAACAACAATAATAACAATATTAATGTAACGTGAGTAATGATGTTTCACGTACAGGATATGTGAAGAAGAAGTCAAAGAAATGATTTCGGTATTTCCTTCTTGCAAGCATCGAACGAGATCCCTAAACACATATCATCTTCGTATTTCCTTGCCTTTTTACAAGTTGTTAAATATATATATATATATATATATATATATATATATATATATATATATATATATATATATATATATATATATATATATATATATATATATATATATATATATATATATATATATATATATATATATATATATATATATATATGGAGTTATGATATGATGGTGAATGAGTTGAGGATGATAAGTGTTTAGAGCTCTCTTTATTAATGGAAATGATAAACTTCGTTAGAATTCTGAATGTGTTGTTTTAGGCAAGGGAAACTAAAGAGACTTATAAGTTATATATATATATATATATATATATATATATATATATATATATATATATATATATATATATATATATATATATATATATATATGAGTAATCCATTTCATTACGGATGGAAATCACAACTGAGGTGAAAATGTTTTTTTATTTAAACATAAAATATGAAGAAATGCGACCCGTAAAATAAAAACATAAATTGCAGTTGCTAGGATTCAAAGTATGTCCCTAAATTAGTTTTTCCATCAATTTCCTACTCCAACCGAGGGAATAAATGGTATTTAAAAAAAATGTGATGCACCCAGGAATTATATCTCAATTATTTATATTCCATGGTGAAAGCTTTGTTATAAAATATATTATTTATAGTAGTGCGTCTAGGATAGATAATAACCTTAAATGTCTTATTGGTTTACAAAGGTTCCTTCAAGATTATCTTGGAGCTTAAATCAAACATCTTGGGATCTTTATCTTATCAATTTCATTTTGTAATCTTTATCAAGCAATTAACCCAAGCTGATCAAGTCGCTTGCCATAGAAGAAACATACAAAACATCTTATATGATAACTTCTTGTCGATCCCTTTCCCTCACAAGAATGTTTCTCATTCCTTCTGATGTGATCATGATATTGTCTACAAATATATTAGACCTCCTCAATAATTCATCATGCTTGATAAACCAATATGTGTTTCCAGTCATATGATTGACGCACTCCATGTCAAGGTACCAAACATTAGTTTTGTCTTTAGTCAATGATGTATCAACCATCAAAATGACTTCTTTTTAGTCATCATTTCCAACATGAACAAATTGTGTTATACCCTTGTTATTTCCACTTGATTCTTTTGTGAAGTAATAATCCCTAGCAGTGTGTACAAACTTTTGGAAATAATAACATTGAACTTCCTTCATCTCCACCTTCGTTTTGAACTTATGATTATGAGGAACACCATTCTTGCTTGTCTTTCCCTGGCATCTTGATTTCTTGATTGAACAATCACTCTCATTCCACTTCTTATTCCATATTTTTTTTGAGTAGTCTTCTTCATTTTCTTGAAAATTTTGGCCTGCAATGCTTGTCCAGACACGTTATATGAATTTCTCTGTTTCAGCCTCAACTCACAAGCTTCAAGAGCTACTTGCAATTCTTTGAGTTTATTTACAAATAAATCTTTGGGCTCTTAAATGACCACAATAATGTCATCAAACTTGTCAGGGAGAACTCTTAGAACCTTTTCCATTTTTTGTAGTTCAAATATCTTCTCTCCATACGACTTCATTTGATTGGTCAAAACCATCAATCTTGAGAAAAAACCTTTATTCATCTGTAAATTCTCATATTGTTTTCTCAAGGATTGTAGCTTGACCTTTTTTATTTCTCATCTCCATCATAAAACTTCTTAAGATTATCCCACACATCTTTGGGGGTTTCTTGCTCAATTATATTTTTAAAGACATTCAAATCGGCACACTCATGGATCAAGAACAAGTATTTCCCATCTTTCTTGCTCATCTCATGATAAGTAGTTTTTTGCGCCTCAATAGCATTTTCCTCTAATGATAAGAAACAATCACTCACGATTTCAAACATATCTTGAAATCTGAATATGACTCTCATTTGTGCACACCATCTATCATAGTGTTCTCCCTTGAACATTGGTAGATTGACAAGAGGCTAAATACCCCTTTTGGTCTTTTATCTATACCTCGGGATCCATTTTGGGCCCTTAACTTTTAAAAAGACAAAGTTGATCCCTTATTTCTTCAAACCGTGTCATATACGTTCTTTCTATCTTTTTTCTACTAACGATGTCTATTTTTTCACATATGGCATCTAGTCATTACCTTCTTCTCAAAATCATATTTCTTTATGGGATTTCATCAAGCACTTCGTTGCAGACATAACCATATGATATGGAATTTCCTAATATCCTTATAAAAACTACCTGTCGTACCCTAAATTTTGACCACCTCTTCTTTCTATTTTTCAGTTAACGCTAACATAGTTAGATATTCATTAAAATCAATCAAAATCTTTTTTTCTTATTATTACTATTAGAATATTTTCATTATTTAAAATTCACAAAGCCATGAATCCATCTAGATTCATTGACTTGGCCCTTAAGAAATAGATAAAATCATGTTAAATTTTTTTTCCTATACGATTCAATCACATTCAATTTTTTAACCTAATTTATATCTATAAATAGTACATATTTTTTACACTTTTTATCTTGCACAATCTACAAAAACTCAGTCTAAAAAGTTGTTGCTCTTCACACTGAAGAACAACAACACTAAAATCCTAAAGTCCCCCTCATTATCATCATCAGTCTTTTCAAAAAGCCAAACAAAGAAGAGGAAATACGAGAAGCGTGAAGAAGAAGATATAAAAAAAGGAGAAGTTGCGTCTCTTTATTAACCAGGGAAAATCTCCTCCATGTGTTTAGTACTAAGTAAATATTTTAAATAAAAAAAATCATATTAACTTTTTTTTACTAAGAAGATATAACAAATCCTTTTTTAAATTTCTAAAGACAATATTAACTAACTTCAGGAAGTAAATTTCTAAAACAAAAAAAAAATGTAAATCAATCTTTATGATAAATCAACTTTTAATTCAACTTTTTTAAAACAACTCTTTAAATTAATTTTTTTCTAACAAATGTGAGAAAGTAAATTATTTTAAGCAAATCTTTTTTTTACTAATATCACAAATCATTTTTTAAAACTAATTTTATAAATAATTTTTTTAGCAAACATCATAAACCTTTTATAACGAATATCCTGAAATAATTTTTAAATCAATTTTATTTTCTAATAATATTTTTTTAAGTCTGAGTACAACCAAAAGGTATAATCTATTTTCAATTGACAAAATCCTAATTTATTTCAAAATCACTAACCAAAGTTAATTTTCAAATCAAATCATAATATAATAAAGATTCTAAGAAATGGACAAATAAATATTTAATATTTTTGTATATAGTATATTTTGTACTTTGTGGTTAAAATATTTAATTAAGATAGATTTTAGTTTTAAATCCTTTTTTAATAAATGTATATTTAAGTAATCAAATATTTCATAAAGAAAACATACAAAAAAAATATATAATTAATTAGGGTTATAATTTAACATTAATTAAATTAATTTAGGATGAGATTAATACAAAAAATAATTAGGTGATTATTTAGATATTGGTAATTAACATGGAAAATATATAATTAGGGGTTTAAATTGGGATTATGATTAATTCTATAATTAAGCATATTGAAATTAAAGATTAATTTTTAAATGGGTTAATATAAATAATATTTAAAAAATAGGGTTAATTATGGGATATTAACTAATTTGGAAGATTAGACTTAATCTATGGGATAACTATGAGATAATTTTAGGGATAATAAAGGGATAAACATTTATGGGATAACTACAGGAAAATTTAGGGATAACTTTGGGATAAGTTTTGGGACAATAAGTAGAGATAAATTTTTAGGGTTTTAGGGATAATCGATATAATACTTGAGTTTATATAATCAGCCTTTTAATTTGTTTTCTTAAATAAACTATAGGAAAATATTTCACTGCCTTTTTATTGATCATGAACATGTATTATATACAAGAATTACAATTGTATAATAGGAAACTAATTATGCCTAATCAATATAAATATTCTTTGACTTAAAGTGAATGTCCATCTCGATATGTTTTATACGTTGATATTGAACAGGATTACCATAAAGATATATGGCACTAACGTTATCACAATATACCATAGTAGCTTTGTGTATCAGATAATGTAGTTCGAGGAGTAGGTCACGTAACCAGCATGACTCAGATACGACATTGATAACTCCAAGATACTCAGCTTTAACACTGGATCAGGATAATGTGGGTTGACGTTTAGACGACCATGATAGTAAGTTGTATCCAAGAAAAACACAATAGCCTGAAGTAGAGCGTCTAGTGTCGAGACATCCCCCTAGTCAGCATCTGTGTAAGAAATCAATGATGTAGTGGATGATGGATATAGATGTAAAGCATAGTGACTAGTTCCTTGAATGTAACATAAAATGCGTGAAAGAGAGTGCATGTGATCGTCCATGGGGTCATGCATAAAAAGGGATATTTTTTGTACCGCATATGTAATGTTGGGTCTCGTGAAAGTGAGGTATTGGAGAGCACCAACAAGGCTACAATATAAGGATGGGTCTTCATAGGGAGTGCTAGTCTTGGTGCTAAGCTTCCGTTTAGTGTCAACCGGAGTGGGACATGATTTGCATGATGACATGCTTGCTCGCTGAAGATTTTCATCTGCATACTTTTTCTGAGATAAGAACAAACCACCATCATGCCGAGTAACTGCAATACCCAAAAAATAATGTAGTGGTCCCAAGTCTTTCATAGCAAATTCGAAGTTGAGTTGTGATATTATAGACTTGCGAAGATCATCAAAAGAAGCAGTGAGAATGATGTCATCCACATAAAGAAGAAGATAGGCCATGTGAGTATCTTTCGGGTAGATGAAAAGAAAGTTGTTTGACTTTCTTTGAGAGAATTCGATAGAATATACATAATCTACAAATAGTTTGTACCAAGCTCTTGGAGCTTACTTGAGCCCATACAAAGATTTTCGCAGACGACAAACATGATGAGGATGATTTGGATCTTTAAATCCCAAAGGTTGATGCATATACACTATTTCTTTGAGTTCACTATGTAGAAAAGCATTCTTGACGTCTAACTGATGAATTTGCCATGCTTTAGATAAGGAAAGACTATTGTTCGGATGGTGGTTGGTTTAACAACCGGACTAAAAATCTCTCCACAATCTATGCCAACCTGTTGACATACACCATTACCTACAAATTGGGCTTTATGCCTCTCAAAAGAACCATCATATTTTTCTTGATGCCTAAAAATCCACATAGAACGAATAACATTTGCATCAGGTGGACGGGGCACTATATCCCATGTCTTATTTTGAATAAGAGCATTGTATTCATCATCCATAGCCATTTTTTAATTTAGGTCTTTTAGTGCTAACACTAGGTTACAAGGGAAAGGAGGTTTTGTAAATTTGGTGTGAAGATTTTGTAAAATCAGGAGAGGACATTTTGTAAATTCGTAACTGGTTTGTTGTTAGAACTAAGGGTAGGTTGGTAAATGGGAGGAAATGGAATGTTTGGCAGAGTAGATGTGGAAGGCCAAGTCTGGGCCGATTGAGAGGTAGTCTGATCCAGGTCTGATTGATCATAGGTTTGAGATTGTTGATGAGTGATGTGGATCGGTGTCATTGGATGTGGGTCAGGTTGAGTGATGAGGTGGTTTATGATGTAAGGTGATAATTCATTACCAAGAAATTGATAATTTTTTGGATTAGGAGTGTGCAGTTTAAAGAAGGGAAATTCCAATTCATCAAATATGACATGGCGACAAAGGATGATTTTATTTTGTGATAAATCATAACATTTGTACTCACGATGATTGGAAGGATATCCTAAAAAACGCATGGGATGTATCGAGATTGGAGTTTATTTATAGTAGTGGATGGAAATAGAGGATAACATGAACAATCGAATACACGTATATGAGAGTAGGATGGGTGCTTTTGAAAATGAATTTTGAGAGGTGATTGATAATTCAACTTTTTATTTGGTAAAATGTTCAACAAATAAGTTGCCATTTGTAAGGCATGGTGCCAAAAACTTGGAGGTAAAGAAGCACGAATTAGTAAAGTCTGAATTATATTATTAATAAAACGAATTTTCTGTCCAGCTTTGCCATTTTGAGATGAAGTATGAGGGCATGAGAAACAAAATGAAATTCCATTTGCTTCACAAAGTTTTTGAAAGCTACTATTGACATATTCTCTACCATTATTGCACTAAATATTTTTAACTTCTAGTTGAAATTGAGTTTTAATATATGCTCTTAATTTTTCAAAGGTTGGAAAAACTTGAGATTTATTTGAAATTGGAAAAGTCCACAAAAAATTCGAATAGTCATCCAAGAAAAGCACATAATATTTATGACCGAAAGTACTCAATATGGGAGATGTCCATACATCACTATGTAATATGTCAAATGGCATGAAAGTAGAATTATGTGAATCAATAAATGGCATTTTAACATGTTTACCGAGAGGACAAGAAGGACAAAAAGTTGAAGTGAACTGTGAATTAAAAGTACAATCAATCATTTTATTTTTTCTAAGAGAATCTAAAATAGATGCTCCTGGATTACCCAAACGGTTGTGCCAGACAGAGGTAGATAAAGATGCAAACTCAAAAGGGAAAGCGTGTTTATTTTTGGTTGTGTTGGTGACAAAATATAGCTGGCCTTGACTCTCATATCTCATTAGAACCATCCCCGTCTGAAAGTCCTTTACAGAAAAACCAAACGGATCAAGTTCAACCTAAATATGGTTATCGGTAGTGAATTTACGAACAAAGATTAAATTTTTAATCAATTTCGGTTCACAGAGGACATTTGATAAAGTTAATGGAGGGTGCAGGGAGGGTAAGTTAGCATTTCCAAAACCATGAATAGGAACTGAATGACCATTTCTTATTATAATACTATTAGTTTTGCTCAATTTAAAATAAGATGAGAGATTACCTTATGTGAATGTCATATGAGATGTTGCTCCAGTGTCCATGTACCAAGATGGGTCAGACTGAGCAAGATGGAGAGTGTAAAGAGCAGCTTCAATATTTGTTGGGCTTGGCTCAGTTGCATCAAAGGCAGCAGGTTGTAGCCTATTTCCAAGGATTCCTGCTTGCTGAGTTTTGGGGTCAGCATTGGGCCTAGACCAATAAGAAGGATATGAAGATGGAGGAAGAGCCCAAGGTGCAAGTTGTTGTTGCCACTGCGGCCAAGGATACATACATGAAGTCGTTGTTTCCACCCCGAGCTGGGGCCACCACGTCCACCACCACTATTGAATTGTGTGCCTCCGTGGTTGTTACGTCCTCCTCTGCCATAACTTTAGCCTTTACATCGGTTGTCGTTTCTTCCTCTGTTGTTGCTGCTACCGCGATTTTCATTGTGTGCAGTCAAATTTCGAGCGAAATCGTGTCTGGAGAAGTGAAGAAGTTGTTCGATGTTGAGGTTTTCATGAGTAGCACCGCCGGAGATGGGATAAAGTTGGATTCTCTTGCAGTACATTGGGCCATCATCAATTCTTCTAATTCCAATCGTGATTTCTCCGTTTCAAAGGTTGGTAATGGACCGTGTTGCTCAATGTAAGTGACAAATCCTGCATATGAATCTGTCAGTCCATAAATCATCTTCAACATAAGACGAGTATTGTTGACGGGAGAATCAACATTTGTGAGTTGATATGTGAGGAGTTTGAGGCGATTGCAATATGCTTTTGTCCATGGGAAATCTTCTAAGTGCGTATTGGTGAATTGATGTTCGAGGTGGACTGCTCTCAAATGCTTGTTATCTTGAAACATAGCAGTAATTTGTTTCCAATAGCTTTCGGCGATGTCTTTAAGCACCAAGATTGAGCTAAGAATATCCTGGGTAACTATGGCATAGATCCACTGCAAAACAACAGCGTCGAGACGGTTCCAGAGGCTTGGATCATTAGTCTTTATTTATGCGACTTCTTGTTGGGTACCGTATCAGCGAGAGGGATAATATGATCAAGGACGTTGCGGACACGCGCTTGAACCTGAAACAGGGCAGACCAAGAGAGATAGAGACTAGAATCGTTATCTAACGTGATTGGAATAATGGTTTTCACGTTTGTAATTGCAAAGGCATAGTGAAATTTAGGTTTAAGTGTCTGTCATACGGTGAACTGACTTTGTGTGTTTTTGCTTTGGAAAGCAAATGTCGCGGATAGCAAGAGTCGCCACCGACTTTTCTTTTATCCAATAAGGAAAGGCGGAAAAGAACAGGAAAGACCTTGATTAGATTTTGGGTTCGGGAGGTACATTATACAAAGGGAAGGTGTTAGCACCCTTTGTATCCATGGTTATCCATGGGCTCTTAATTGCTTGATCACTTATGTTTTTCATTGTCTGAAAAAGTGTGTGAGAGCTGTTTAGAAAATGTTTTGAAAAGAGAGTTTAACTTTGTAATGATTCTTGTACGAATGTATACAAAGTATTTATCTCGTTTAATTTTGAAAGCTGTTTAGAAAAATATAACTTGACAATGATTCTAGTACGAATGTATGCCAAGTGGTGATTTTCTAATAGAGGTTTTGAAAAGTGTGAGGTGTGAAAAGTAGTTTAAGCTGTGAGCAAGCATTTAGGAGTTATACCTACCCAAGGTCTTTATGGGCATTTCCTATCCTTATGAGGGTAAAACTGTCCTTACTATTGAGAAGTAAGTAGTTTTATCCTTTGGATGTAAAAAGGGTCATCGTAGGGTCATCGATTGATCATTGAAGGCAACATTTGTAAGGATACCTTAGCATTCGAAGGGACAATCATCATTTAACCGTAGGCTACAACGACGGGTCACCGAGGGACAAAATCATATATTCGCAGGCAACATCCGAGGGACGATGATTTATTTTATAGGGACATGATGATTTAATCAAAGGGTCTTTGCTAAGTGTATCCCCACATTCGCGGGACATGACCATAATACCGTAATATCGTAATACCGTAAGGCAACAAAGAGAGGTCCAAGATCACATATTCAAAGGCAATATTTTATAATCAATTAGGCAATTAGGATGAATCTCCATATTATAATCAATTAGGTAATTAGGATGAATCTCCAAAAACATTTGTAATCAGTTAGGTAATTAGGATGAATCTCCACAAGGGTATCCCACAAATAAAGTGGAATACCTAGCAAGCTACCTTTTCCGGGAGTATGTGAGTCCTTTCAAAATTCAGCAAATAGGTCAGAATACCAAACGGTGTGCAATCAAGAGTTGCACCAAATAAAGGAATCACAACAGTAATAGTGTCAGGTAAACAAGGCATGGTTATAATAAAACATGCCAGAGGAGCAAAGCCCAAACCCTATGGCATCCCTTACGGCAATTACATGGTTAAACATTCAAGATATTATTTTTGCACATTCAGATATACTTAAACCCACATGCAAAGCCTAAGATACGTTTAGAAATCATGTCACATGTAAATTGGGAACATAAAACGGTGGTGGTAATGCAAACCTGTTTGCAACATTGCAATGTTGAATTGGCAGATCACTCTTAGAGTTGGTGTCGGATTGAGTTGGGCGGAGGTAACCTTTGTGCAGATGAGTTGCCCTCAGGGTTGCTCTGAATTCTCTTGGTTAGCCTCCAGGGTTTGCTCGGTTGCTTCTGTTAGGGTTTCCTTGCTAGGGTTGCTGTCCGTCTCCTCTTTTCCTCTTTCGTCCCCCTCTTTCTGACTGAAGTTCTGGTATTTATAATGCTTTTTGTGTGACCTAATGGGCTCAGAATGAAGCCCAAAAATTCTGGTATTCGCAAGCTTCGCTAGGCGAGTGGTGTAGCGAAGGGTTCGCTAGGCGAAGGATTTGCTCGCCTAGCGAGCAAGCCAGTTTAGGCCATTTTCTGGATTTGGGCCACCTGTATGCTGGGTATTTGTTCCCTTAAGATCAATGTCTTGAAAAATAAATTGGAGTGCCTTGAAAAATGCCTTGTAATATTAACGGGCAAATTTTGGGGTATGACAGCTGCCCCTGTTCAATATTCTTGAACCGAGAGATTTAGAATGGTATGTATGCCATTCGTGGTCTGGAGGTGGAAGATTATTGAACACTTAGAATGCCCCAAAAATTTGCACTTGTTAATTAGTCTTGACGGAGATGGGCTTAAAGATGCCATCCAGGAAGTTTGATGATGAGAGCTTCAGAGGGCGTCGTACATCAGACCAATTTGAAGACCTGGGTGCCACATCAGGTCGTACGCTAGACCGTATGGTGAGCCATCCATTAGGTGATATTAGGGTAAGCTGAACCTGATGAGATAAGGATCCGAATGGATCATACCCTGCTGGGGGATAAAGGATCAGAATGGATCATTCGCTAGCTCGTATCTGAATAGCAGAATGAGTTGTCCATTAGGCGGGTGACTTCACTGGGGATGAAAGATCAGAATGGATCGTACGCTAGATCCTATCTGAGTTGCAGAATGAGCCGTCCGTTAGGCCGTATCTGACGAAATAAGAATCGGAATGGATCGTACGCTAGACCGTATCCGAGTTGCAGAATGAGCCGTACGTTATGCTGTATCTGACGAAGTAAGAATCATAATGGATCGTACGCTAGATCGTATCTGAGTTGCAGAATGAGCTGTACGTTAGGCTGTATCTGACGAAGAAAGTAGTCGTGCGCTAGACTACACCTCGGAATGTACCGTACGCTAGGTAGTATTTGAGGATTTGAAGATCAGAATGGATCGTACGTTAGATCGTATCTGAGTTGCAGAATGAGCTGTACGTTAGGCTGTATCTGAAAAAGAAAGTAGTCGTACGCTAGACTACACCTCAGAATGTACCGTACGCTAGGTAGTATTTGAGGATTTGAAGATCAGAATGGATCGTACGTTAGATCGTATCTGAGTTGCAGAATGAGCCGTACGTTAGGCTGTATCTGAAAAAGAAAGTAGTCGTACGCTAGACTACACCTCGGAATGTACCGTACGCTAGGTAGTATCTGAGGATATGAATATCCAACTGGGTCGTACGCTAGACCGTATTGGAACAATTGAAGGAATCATATGTTGAGCTGAATCAGAATGAACCGTACGTTAGGCTATATCTGATAACATTTGTATATGTTGTATTTGCAGTAAATGTCTGGGATGGGCCTAAAGATGCCATCATTAGGAGGATATCAGAATGCTTGTCAGAATGAATATTCACATGGATTATATCTGAAAGATGTATCTGAATCTCGAATGTAACCGCTGAGGGTGTCTGTCTGAATGAACCTTTATTTTGACTGTATCTGAAGTATAATTAACCTGAAAAATAAAGTTAGCTTTATGCCATGTCATGATGCATGAGATGTTTTATGCTTTCGAAAATAAATGCGAACATTGTATGCATGCGTATGATGTGAAATGATGTAATGAATGAATTATGCGTCTGAAAATTTTGCCCGGGGAAAATAAATCCCAATATTCTGGTTGGAGATATTTGTATTGATGGCCCTTTTTTAGCTGGGGATACTTGATTTCGGTCTGATGGTAGAAATATTCAACAGAGCCTGGCTGGGGATGGAAGAGATGATCTGTCTGTTTAGCGATGCCAATTTCTTCTAGGGAGTAACTGGTTTTTGCTGGGGAAAGGATTTGTAACCGGACTTGTTGGAAAGCATGGTTAGACCTTATCCTCTACCCTAAAGTCTTTTGGTAATTGTTATTGCTACTTTATGCATGTATTTTCGATAAACATTGATCATATTCAAGTGCACATATCAATTCAAATTAAATCAATGGACGTTTATGCAAACAAAACAGAGAAAGTAAAACAAAAGCATCTTTTTGGAAATAAAATTGTATCGATTTTGATAGAGGGCCTATAAACAGGCAATTTGTGTACAAGGAGACAGAAATCCTAGTAAGAGGAAATTGTCAAGGAAACAAAGAGAAAGCTATGCAGAAAAAGTCCCATCGATTTTAATTCCAGTACTGTCATTATGTCTTCAAGCCTTTCATCTCCTGCTGTCGGATAAAAGTGATTGGCTTGTTCAGTCCCTTTGATTTGGGTGAAGCTGACCGAGAACGGGACATAGTCATACGCTTTAATCCCTAATTTTTGCCTGGACCGCCTTTTCAGGTTTTCAGTCCACCAGGATACCCTTTTTTGCCCAAGCCGCCTTTTCAGGTTTTCGACTTGCCGGGTGTACATGCGTAGTATTTTTTAACTATGTCCGTGTTCACGGGTGGCGGGGATTCTTCGTCATCCATTGTAGCAAGCATCATGGCTCCACCAGAGAATACCTTCTTAACTACAAATGGCCCTTCGTATGTGGGAGTCCATTTGCCTCTAGAATCACCTTGTGGTAGAATGCTACGCTTTATTACCAAGTCGCCACTTCGGAATTATGGTGTTTTATTTTGAACTGCGTGCAGAGTTCAGTAATCATCTTGTTGTTCAAATTAGCACCATTATCAGTGATAGCTCTTTCAGGAGACAACATGTTTCTCAAATGTATATTTGATAAGATCCATCTTAGAAATCAATAAAGTGGTATGATTCAACATATACTATCTTAGTCGGTGAGCAGCCCAAGCCAAAGCACAACAAGCTTTCTCGAGCTGTGAGTATCTTGTTTCACAGTCGGTACCTTTTTGCTAAGGTAGTATATTGCATGCTCTTTTCGACCAGACTCGTCATGTTGCCCCAGCACACCCTATTGAATTTTCTAACACGGTCAAATGCATGATTAGAGGTTTTCCTTCAACTGGTGGCATAAGAATTGGAAGTTCTTGGAGATACTTCTTAATTTTGTCTAAAGCTTCTTAACATTCATCATTCCGTATTATCTCTTGATTTTTCCATCGAAAACCTCTACATAGTAACACCTGAGTCAATCTTTCTTTGACACTGTTTTCCAAGCCTGCTCCTATTCTGACTTCTTTCTTGTCTACTTCTGTACCCAGATTTACAGTTTCAATTGATTCCTCATGCGGCTGTATAGTCTTTTCTTCTTGCAGTGACAGTCTGGCAAGTTCTCAGGTACTTCACAATCTTCCTCACTTCCATCCTCGGCTTGGTAGATCGGATTTTCAAAGTTATAATGAACAGTAGAAGAGTTATTACCAACAGGATCCAGAGTGGATATGGATCGGCAAATTGTTACGTGAGTGTGTGCAAGAAAATATAGCTTATTTGAAAGATGACAGGAAAGATAAAGAGCGCAATATTTGAATGCAAAAAGGTCCATTGATTTATTGAATATGAATATGCTTATGAAAATGACAAAACCTTTAACAAAATTTAATACATTAAAATAAGCAATAACAATTACTCCTGACTAAAGGAAATCAAGATAGTGTCTTCAGCCTTCCAATTGCCGAGTCCGTCACCAGTTGTTGGGAAAATCTAGTTATCCAAGTCATAATCGTTATCAGTATCTTCCACAGCATTGACAGTCTCGTCATGATTAGGCAGAGGAGCAGTGATGACATTAGGAGTCTCCGGAGGATCAGAGGTAGTTGCCTGTATCTTTCCACTTCGAATGCCGCTTTCAACATGTTCACCTGTTAATATAAGTCCAGTGAAACCTGATGAGGAACTTCCCAATAGATGGCTGTAGAATGGGCCAGTCAGTGTGCTCATGAACATGTCCACTAATTCTTGATCAGTCATAGGGGGTTTGACTCTGCCAGCCAGATCTCTCCATTTTTGAGCATATTCTTTGAAGCTTTCTTTAGATCCCATAGTCATATTCTGCAACTGTAGCCGAGTAGGTGCCAATTCAGAATTATACTGGTAGTGCTTGTAGAAAGCTGTCGCTAAATCAATCCAGGTGCGGATGTCAGAGCTCTCGAGCTGATAGTACCATTCTAACTGTGTGCCAGACAGACTTTCTTGGAAGAAATGGATCCATAGTTTCCTATTGGTGGTATACGGCTGAATCTTTCTCACATAAGCTCTTAGATGCATCTGAGGACAAGACGCACCATCGTACTTAGTGAAAGTGGGGATCTTGAATTTGCGAGGAATAACCACACCAGAGACCAGACCTAAGCTTTCGAAATCCAGACCGGGCGCCTTCTGACCCTCCATAGTTAGCATACGTTCTTCCAGCAACTTGTACTTATCATCTTTTGGAGAGTACTGTTCATTTTCATAATCTTCATCGTCGTCTTCCTGGATGAAAGGATCAGCATTCTCATCTTCTGAATCTGTCCCCTCTTCTTGATCCTTCGGAATTCTAATCTTGACTCCTGCGGCCTGTCCTTTAAGCCTTCTTCCCGGGTTGATGTAGCTCACAACTTTCTTGTCTTTCTTCTGCTCGAGCAAGAGAACCTTCAGCTCCTCCTGCCCCTTGGATAAGTTCAAGATCATCTCCTGGAATTGAATATTCTGAGCCTGGAGATCTTTGACAGTTTGTTCGAGGTCCATTTTTCTGTTTGGAGGAAAACCGTGAGGACATTGATCCCTTTAGAGTACCTGTTATGCAATGTTATGTCATGCTATGCAATGTATGAAATGTTTGCAATGTTTAAAGTCCTTGAAATGGTTAGTACAATGCCATGATGTTATGTAAGTAACAAGCACAAGCAAGTCACACAACCATCATTCCTAAGTTTTTAAGGTTTGCATGAGTTCCATAGGTAAGTACCCTCCCCACTGAAGTTTGGTTGGTTCAACCTGTCCTAGAATAGTAACCGGGTTCTAAAAGGATCTCCAATCATTGACCTTCCTTTAAGTCCACTTCAGTGCAACACCAAGTGGTTGACCAAAGCTTCCCTAAAGTCCAATCTCAAAGAGTGTAGTATCGAGTCTCAACCAACCCCAGTCGGAACCGAAGTCAGTTATCTCACTACTTTCTAATGGCCAGGATGAGTCAATTAGGGTTCTAAAGGTCTGGTTAATGCTTTGATGACACCACGCAGACGCCAAATTTCTCCTCGAGTAAACATGAGGAACATCAGGACATCCAAAGTGTCACATTAACCGTAGCCATCATTTTGACCATTCCAGTATACGCCGGATAGTCGCGATGATCTCTTGCTACTTACCTAAGGTACACTAGATCCGGGTGTAGGACCTTTCACTCAAGCATAAAATACCCAAGCAATCAGGCAAATCAAATAAGTGATTTTTTTTTTAAGGCAACCTCTCTTTGTATTCCCCAGCAGAGTCGCCAGTTCTGTCATACGGTGAACTGACTTTGTGTGTTTTTGCTTTGGAAAGCAAATGTCGCGGATAGCAAGAGTCGCCACCGACTTTTCTTTTATCCAATAAGGAAAGGCGGAAAAGAACAGGAAAGACCTTGATTAGATTTTGGGTTCGGGAGGTACATTATACAAAGGGAAGGTGTTAGCACCCTTTGTATCCATGGTTATCCATGGGCTCTTAATTGCTTGATCACTTATGTTTTTCATTGTCTGAAAAAGTGTGTGAGAGCTGTTTAGAAAATGTTTTGAAAAGAGAGTTTAACTTTGTAATGATTCTTGTACGAATGTATACAAAGTATTTATCTCGTTTAATTTTGAAAGTTGTTTAGAAAAATATAACTTGACAATGATTCTAGTACGAATGTATGCCAAGTGGTGATTTTCTAATAGAGGTTTTGAAAAGTGTGAGGTGTGAAAAGTAGTTTAAGCTGTGAGCAAGCATTTAGGAGTTATACCTACCCAAGGTCTTTATGGGCATTTCCTATCCTTATGAGGGTAAAACTGTCCTTACTATTGAGAAGTAAGTAGTTCTATCCTTTGGATGTAAAAAGGGTCATCGTAGGGTCATCGATTGATCATTGAAGGCAACATTTGTAAGGATACCTTAGCATTCGAAGGGACAATCATCATTTAACCGTAGGCTACAACGACGGGTCACCGAGGGACAAAATCATATATTCGCAGGCAACATCCGAGGGACGATGATTTATTTTATAGGGACATGATGATTTAATCAAAGGGTCTTTGCTAAGTGTATCCCCACATTCGCGGGACATGACCATAATACCGTAATACCGTAATACCGTAAGGCAACAAAGAGAGGTCCAAGATCACATATTCAAAGGCAATATTTTATAATCAATTAGGCAATTAGGATGAATCTCCATATTATAATCAATTAGGTAATTAGGATGAATCTCCAAAAACATTTGTAATCAGTTAGGTAATTAGGATGAATCTCCACAAGGGTATCCCACAAATAAAGTGGAATACCTAGCAAGCTACCTTTTCCGGGAGTATGTGAGTCCTTTCAAAATTCAGCAAATAGGTCAGAATACCAAACAGTGTGCAATCAAGAGTTGCACCAAACAAAGGAATCACAACAGTAATAGTGTCAGGTAAACAAGGCATGGTTATAATAAAACATGCCAGAGGAGCAAAGCCCAAACCCTATGGCATCCCTTACGGCAATTACATGGTTAAACATTCAAGATATTATTTTTGCACATTCAGATATACTTAAACCCACATGCAAAGCCTAAGATACGTTTAGAAATCATGTCACATGTAAATTGGGAACATAAAACGGTGGTGGTAATGCAAACCTGTTTGCAATTGAATTGCAACGTTGAATTGGCAGATCACTCTTAGAGTTGGTGTCGGATTGAGTTGGGCGGAGGTAACCTTTGTGCAGATGAGTTGCCCTCAGGGTTTCCTTTAGGGTTGCTCTAAATTCTCTTGGTTAGCCTCCAGGGTTTGCTCGGTTGCTTCTGTTAGGGTTTCCTTGCTAGGGTTGCTGTCCGTCTCCTCTTTTCCTCTTTCGTCCCCCTCTTTCTGACTGAAGTTCTGGTATTTATAATGCTTTTTGTGTGACCTAATGGGCTCAGAATGAAGCCCAAAAATTCTGGTATTCGCAAGCTTCGCTAGGCGAGTGGTGTAGTGAAGGGTTCGCTAGGCGAAGGATTTGCTCGCCTAGCGAGCAAGCCAGTTTAGGCCATTTTCTGGATTTGGGCCACCTGTATGCTGGGTATTTGTTCCCTTAAGATCAATGTCTTGAAAAATAAATTGGAGTGCCTTGAAAAATGCCTTGTAATATTAACGGGCAAATTTTGGGGTATGACAGTGTCAGTGATGTTGTTTGAAGAGGTTTCAGTGGTTGAAGTCATGGTGGAAGATAAAAGAATTGTTTGGAATGGAAGAGAAAAGAATAAGGATTAAAACCTAGCTGATACCATATAGGAACATATTTCACTGCCTTTTTATTGACCATGAACATGTATTCTATATAAGAATTACAATTGTATAATAGGAAACTAATTATGCCTAATCAATGTAAATATTCTTTGACTTAATGTATAATAATTCTCCCAAATATAGACATGTGTGCTGTCATGTTCTGTCATAAACTAATTGCAAATAATTAATTGGGATAACTTTAGGGATAATATGTGATAAGGTTATGGGATAAAACCCTAGAATTTTAAGGGATAAAAATTTATGGGATAACTATGGAAATTTAGGGATAACTTTGGAATAATTTTTGGGATAATAAATAGGGATAAATTTTTAGAGTTTTAGGGATAAATAATTAGGGGTAAGGGTTATAATGCTTAAGTTTATATAATTACCCTTATTTTCTTAAATAAATTAATAATTATATTTTTTACAAATAATTAAATGGGATAATATTCTATAACAATTTTAGGGATAAAAATAAGGGATAAAACAAGGGAAAACAAGGGACAAACATCAGGGATTTGATCTTTGAGATTATATAATTGAACTTTTATATGTTCCTTAAATTATTATATATATATATATATATATATATTATATATATTATATATATATATATAATATATTATATATATTATATATAATATATATATATATATTATATAATATATATATATATATATATATATATATTATATATATATATATATAATATCACTATGTGTAGCAGTAAATTCATTACCATCAAGCTATGGATAAACTTAACGTCAATAAAACCAGAGTCGCCGCCGTGCTTTTATTGTTTCCAAAGGAAAAGAGAAAAGTACGAACAAAACCCAAAGATAAGAAGTTTTCAAATCAAAACTAATAAAATGCCAGAGATTACAGGTAAGGGGGTTGGTTACACAGAGGGAAGGTGTTAGCACCCAAAGTGTCCTAGGTACTCCTAGGGAGCCCTTTTTATGTGTGTGTATGTGTTTGGTATAAAATATGTTTGAGAAAAATAGAGTGTGAGGATGAGAAAAGGATTCATTAATTATATTTTTGTGTTTGACAAGACCTTCGGACTTGTGCCTACGTACCAACATAAAAATGAGGGATCAAAACCTCGTAGTTCGTGGTAACAATTTCAAAATGATTGAGTTGCTTTAAATCAATTTTTTTTTAAAAGGGGCACAAAGTAGCCAAAAGTTTGAATGAATGTTATTTCTTTTTGTCTTTTGAAATTTTAAGTCACATATGGTTAAGTTCATTTACAAGTTTGATTTAAGAAAAGAGTTTGAAAATTCAATGGCATAAGGTCAAAGTTTCTATTTTTAAAATAAGGTCTAAGTTTAAAATCACAAGCAAAGAAAGTTTTTGAAAAGGGTGAGAGATTTTAATATTTAAGAAGTGGGAGAAGATGAAGAGATTAATCCTAAGTATAAAATTAAAAGTTAAGAGTTGAAAAGATCTGACCGATGGGATGGAATCCAACAGACAAGAATGTCATATAGAAAACCCACTTTCCCTTTGGACTTTGAATCAAGCAATTATCAATAAGCTATTGGCAATATCAGACATCATGAAGATCAAGACATCAAATAAAGATGGCCACATCCAAACAATCAAATCCCATAACTAGCAACCTTCTTTGTCTTCTCATGTATCAGATGAAATACTCCTTGACCAACTCAGAATAATGCATCAGACATAAGATCAAAATAACAGTTGTGTCATGGCCATGTAGAAGATAAGTTAAAATAGATCCCAATATTTGCATCAGATGAAAGTTCAAATCACAATAACTTGGTCTCAAAATGTTGGCATTGGCCAAGTCCTTTTGCATATGGAATGTTGCCTAATCCTAAGTCCAAAAATTCAAATCAAGCTCAACAGTCCACCAAACATTTTTTAGGGTTTTTGTTGTTTATTAGGTATTTTCAGGTCCTAAGACCATAAACACACATAAAATACACAAACAAATATATACAATCACAATATATAGCTCAAATGAGCAAAGTGAAAATGACATAAACATAAATAAGTTAAATGATATGTAAATAACAATGAATGGTAAATGACTTGAAATTAAATTGCATAAAGTAAATGACTTGAAAGTAAAGCAATATTAATAAGAATTAGTCAAATGTTAGTCAAAGTTAATTATGTTAGTGGTCTTTTACTTTTTAATTGATTAAGTTATTCTTTGGAGAACACTCAACCATATACTCACAAGCATGGATCCTTGAACCAAGACATCTTCCAAAGGAAGTAAAAAAGGTCAAGTTTCCACACAATACCATGAAAGGTGGGAGACTTACAATCTCACTTACTAGAATGCTATGCCTTTATGGTCAAATTTAACTATATGTTAAGCAATCGTAATTGGACTTATGTAGAAGTCACAACTATCCGAGGCCGGACAATAAAAATTTAGGTGTTAATGCATGTTAGAGATTTGGTATAATGAACCAAACTCCTAAAAGATACCACACACTTAAAAAAAGATCAAAGGGATGAACCTATCTCATCCATACTTGTATTAGTTCATCTGACACCAGGTCATTGATGAATCAATTAGCCTTAGGATATTGAGATTTCATTGGTTAATGAAAAGGATGGGAAAGAATGGGGATGAAGATGAAGAGGGATGGGAAATGAGAGAAACACAAATTTATCATGGGAGGAATTTTATCAAATTAAAATCATTGATTCATTTTGGAAGATGAAATGTACATTTCATCAATCCTCTAAATCCAATGATTTTAATCCAATAAAAGTCAAATCAACCTTGACCAAGGCCCAAGCAAATAGTCAAACATCACAAGACCATAATAATGGCTCAACATAATTTTTACACAATTAATCAATTAAAAATATTTAAAAAAGCATAAAAATACAAATTAGTTTGGTCAAAACCTAAAACCTCTTCAAAACACCAAATGAATGGCCAAGAAATTTATCCTAGGTCAAACAATGTCAAAGGACCTTAGACAAAAAATTTCATGATTTTTAAAAGGTCAGAAGTATTTTTAAACAATTAAAAATACGCACAAAAACATTTAATTCATGAAAAATATCAAACTTAATCCCAAAAATAATTTTAATTCAGAAAATAAAATATTTAAAGATTTTTGGTGAAAACCCCATATTTTTTGGATTAAAAATGAAATTAATATGAATTAAACAAAATAAATGAATTAAATGAAAAAATCAGAAAATAAAAAGAAATTCAAAAAAACAAGGGCCATCAGATCTCCCTCATTAATTGAGGTGGCAGATCTGATGGTCACGCGCTAAGGTGCACCAAATTCATGAGTCAAGCGCGTTGCAACATGAGTCAAACAAAATAAAGGCCAGGATTAAAATGTGGAATCAAGATCAGATGGTTGGAAAGCTGCCAACACACCACTGGAGCCCTAGCTCCGGTCATCTTCTCCGGTGAGGACCACCGGACTGGTCCAACCAAAACATCATGAAAAATGAAAAATGAATACACTAATTAAAGAAAAAATGCTCAGGAGCACAAATCTGACCTCCATTTCTTCCAATTCCAAGTATATTGAAAGATACATGGATTTGAAATTTGAGGTTCATGGTCTGAGTTGCTTCGATTTGACCTAAAAGCAACTCAATCTTGTGGCCTACATTGGTAGGACTTCAGTAAACCAAAAACCACAAAGAATAGTGAAGAATTAAGAGAGAATCAAAGAGATGAAGTTTATGAATTTTCACCTTCGAGTTGCTTTAAATTTGCTTGACCTTGATCTGAATTTGCTTGATTCCTATTCTTCTTGCTTGTAGTGATCAATTGAGATGGAAAGGGCAATGAATTCTTGGAGTTTGAATTTCAAAACAGAAGGTGAAATTCAAACTCGATTTCAAATGAAATCATCAAGAATTTCTATGGAGTGAAGGGTTTGAATCGTCTTGGCAAAGCTTGGGCACGATATTGATGAAGTTCTGAGCTCATTGCACTTGTATTTATAGCCAATTCAAATGCTTTCTACATACTTTCATTTGAAATCCAAAAATAGCAATTGCATCATGAGCTTGCACGGGCATGTACAAATCCCAAAGAATGATTAGAAAAGGTCCAAAATCGTGCACATGTGATGCTGAAAGCAATGCATTAAGCCATGCAATGTTGAAATGAAATTGAACATGAGAAACTTCCAAATGGTACCAAACATTACACCCATGTGCAAGTCCTTCAATATTAATCCAAATGAGATGATCTTAGACTTTTTGAAAAGGTGAGATCAAGGGGAACAACTTTAATGTTGAACACTTTTCCATTTGAAGCTTGGATCATTATGAATTTTGAGGTGGAAGTTTGGAAAATCAAACATAAATGAAAATTTTCTAAGTACCAAGTCAAATGTTTACTTCTTCCATCTTGAATAACTTTTGTTATGGGTTTAAAATGAAAAAACTTCCTTCATAAAAGTTATATATCTTTCAAACCTATTCAATTTAGTCACAAATTTGACCTCATTTGGATTTGGCATGAAGGATTTATACATTTTAGAAGTTGAGGAAAATCACTTGTTCAATGGTAATTGCCCAAAATGACCTATAATGTTTCCTCTTAGCACATGAATTTTCAAGTTGAATTTAAACTTCTTCCAAAAATAAAAGTTGAATAGGACATATTTAATTAGATCATGGAATTTTAATGGCTTTCATATCATAAAAATTGAGCAAGTTATGGTCTTAAGAAGTTGACCTCCTAACTAGGGTTCAGACAAAATGACATATAATCTTTCACCATAAAAAATGACTTTCCAAGCAAAACTAGCTCTAGACTTCAACATGAAAGTTGTTTGGAATGTCATTATTCATAACGTTTCTCTTGGAATCATTTTTATATGACAAAAAGTGTAGGAGATAGGGTCTAGGGAACCCCAGTTTTGACGAGTTGACTTTCTCTGGTCAACCACCATGAACCAACTTGCTAGCTTGACATTCTCTTGATTTTTGGGACTCATGGAGGATCATATATGTGTAATATGATATAATATGAAGTATCCCTTGAAATATTTGATCAATTGATGAAGAAACTTGCAGAGGAAGTCACACAAGATACCCAAATGAATTAGGGCTTCCAAGGCAGACAAGCTTCAAACTCTTGATGATTTATTGATCAAAATGATATGTGAAGATCATGGGGACCCAAATATGATGTCTAAAGTCAATATGAATCATCTCTTGATTAGTCTCCTTACATTGAGGGTCTTAAACCCTAGGTATGAGCTTGATGAGGCATTGGTGGATGCACACACGACCTACAAAAGTAACAAACTATATATTGACATATTTTTGGTATTTTGGTTAGTAAATAATGAAAAACAAAGTATGATACAATCAAATGTGCTTGGTGACCTCTCCCAATGCAAACCCAATGAATGAGGGGTAAGGAGGATGTCAAGGTGTGATCCAAAAGCAAATGCATATGATGAGATAACATGAGGGATCTTAGGGTCAAATTGAGGTCTTACACTATGGATTTACTTTCTTAAATCAAAATAGTTAGATTTTTTTAATCAAAAGGGGTATGTCATATAAATATATAATATTTATTTTCATAAATAAATATTTTATTATTATTTTTTTTAATCAATAATGGGGATAATCATGAGATAAATCTCTAAGGAAATTTTAGGGTTCAAGGGATAAAAAAAATTAGGGACAATGGTTATAATATTTGAGTTTATATAATTAACCTTTTAATATTTTCATTAAATAAATATTTAATTTATTTTCTTAAATAAATTAATAATTATATTTTTGCAAATAATCAATTGAGATAAAACCAATCTAAACTCACCTCAAACTATAAGTCCTCTGTCCTAGTGCATTGAGTCATTTTTCCAAAATCAATTACTTCTCCGCCCCCGATGCGTGAGAACTTTCAAGGGATAAAAACAACTAACGAACCAAAATTTTAAAGACGAACTATGGGTATTTGATCCTTCAATAAATTTGAGGGTACGTAGAAATAGAGTTGTAAGACTCTAGCGAGTATGGGTATCTGATCCTTCAGGAACGCGCAACACTGACAGAGACATAAGGTGGCTCGCGAAGGTTTCGAGAAAGAATGAGGAGGAGGTCAGAAATTCAAGGTTACCTTCAGTTATTTTTTGTGTTTTATTTGTTTATAGTGGTGTTGATTTTTGTTATTGGCCATTGTTTTGTTGTTGTGAAGGAAATAGGAAGAACCACAAAAATAATTAGAATCCATCTAACAAGAGAACAAGAGAAACACTGAATCTAAAAGAGTAGCAAAATTAAATTGGATTTTTGCTAGTAAAGTTGAGAAGCGGTTGAGAAATTAACGTGTTGTAGTAAAAATGGATGCAGATGAAAAAAGGATCCAGAAATGTAGGTTTTATGATGAGTGTTGGGTTTTATTGTAGCTTGACACTTCGTTAGTGCCAAGTGTACATGATGTGGCCACTACGTTTGATTTTGACTTGCATATCTAATTACGGAAAGAACAAATGTGACATTGTTTGAAGAAATAAAGGATTTAATTGGTATTTTTAAAAGTTAAGAGATCAAAATGGACTCCAAAATATAAATAATGGACCAAAAATAGTATTTAGGCTTGACAAGAAATTGATTGAGGTTATACTTCCATTTTTTATAAATGAAGAGGATAAAACTAGCGCTCTAGATACAATTTATCAAGTAACTTGTAATTCAAATTATTTGCAAATGAGAGAGAGAGAGAGAGAGAGAAGAGAGAGAGAGAGAGAGAGAGAGAGAGAGAGAAGAGAGAGAGAGAGAGAGAGAGAGAGAGAGGAGAGAGAGAGAGAGAGAGAGAGGAGAGAGAGAGAGAGAGAGAGAGAGAGAGAGAGAGGAGAGAGAGAGAGAGAGAAGAGAGAGAGAGAGAGAGAGAGAGGAGAGAGAGAGAAGAGAGAGAGGAGAGAGAGAGAGAGAGAGAGAGAGAGAGAGAGAGAGAGAGAGAGAGAAGAGAGAGAGAGAGAGAGAAGAGAGAGAGAGAGGAGAGAGAGAGAGAGGAGAGAGAGATTTTTAAATAATTGGTAAAAACTATAATCAACTAAATGACTTTAGTGTCAAATTGTGACCTTTTTTTGAGATGCAAATTACAAGGGCAACACTTTCAAAAGATTATAAATATAATAAGTAATCTTTTAAATTTTAAAAATATAACAATGTAATCCTTAGAATATAGAAAAGTACATCAACTTAACTCTTAATTATCATCTTTACAAGAAAACCTAAAGTAAACGGTTTTATATACTTAAATTAATGATTTATTCGATCATATTCCTATCCCTAGGAAGGAGAAAATAATAGTGATTTAAAGGTAGGTAATAATATTGTTGGGGAATCAAAGATAAAGGTGGTCAAACATTGTTGATCCATCCATCCATGGCACGAGAAGAGATGTGTTTGGTGTTTGGTGTTTTTCACCCCTACCATACTTCCATGATTACAAGAAACAAGCCCCCTGACATTGAAGATAAAAATTCAATTCAACTATCATTTTCAACATCTTCTCGTAACAAGTTGTGTTTGGTTGGGTCATTCCATGATGTCCATATTTATCACTGAAAAGCCATCTAAATCGCTTAATAAGAAAACCAATGCCATGCAATAGAATGGTCCCCGGTGAACAAGAAAATGACCAACAAGTCAGTGACACAACATACATATAAATATGTTAATCAATAAATATGATAAATAATTGTTTGCTACTACTATCTAGTAAAATACTATTGTGGTTATCGATAACCATAAGGTTAAATTATTCTAAAAATTATATTTTAATTAATCTGCTAAAGTTACTGGATGCAGACTTTATTGCACGTGTCGCTTTCCATGTAACAATTAATCGACAAATGGGTGTCAATTTGCCAGCTAATTGCACATGATAGGAAACAAAATTTATTAATCACTGCATAATTATGCTATTTAGTATAGAAAAGTAAAGTTGGAATGTGAGATATTGTCTAATTTTGATTACTTTCAATTCCAATCAATGAACAAGTGAAGCTTAATTACAATCTCTGATTAGGTTTAGAGATAATCACGGATTCATGTCACCCGTTATATATAATTCAAACCGATTCAATTCATATTTTATTTAATTTTGTTTAAAGTTTAAGTTCAACTTGAATATTCGTTTAAATTTACTTAAATTTTGGTGGACAAGTTTCTAATACGCTGACACGTTGCAAATGTACATCAATAACAAAGTAGTAAAAAAAATATTGTTGTATCGTAGAGATCAAATACTTGAGTAATGAATTCTATCTTATCATTTATAGCTAAAACCAACGAAATTTAATTTGAGTTTGAATAAATAAAAATTTTAACGAATAAAAATTATGAATATAAAGTAGAGTTTATGAGATATGATTCTCGTCTACACAAATTCATGTGAACCTCTTGTTCTCTTATGAGAAACGAGTTGAATTATAGAAATAGAGAAAATTGGACAACATATACTTTCGTCAACCTGTTGTCCTGTCTTAAACTAATAATATATCCACTTTCGTCGGCCCAACGTATTTGTTTGAGATTGTTTTTGCGTAATTATAAATATAAAGCTTTCTCAAATGAGTTCGAGACACTTTCTTCGTCTCGTACTCAGTTGTCTAGAATTTTGCCTCCAGGTACCGAAACATATCCTTTCAGCATATGATTGGTATCTGAATCATCTTTGCTTTCGCAACTAACATTGCGTTAAAAACAAAATTCTAAAATAGCTTTCAACTTTTTTTCTCGTAATAAAATAGTAGACGATCCATTTGAGATTTTTCAGAAGAAATAAGCATTGTAAAGTAAACTAAAAACTAGGGCACATGATATCCTTCTGTTCTTCTTATTTCCGACTATAGATAGGCTAATCCCTCGTTACAAGAGTTAAATTTTGTGCCCTGGTGATATGGATGTTTCAATACAAACAAAACATATGGAATCCAAAGAGGCAATAGAAACTAAAAAAAATTGTAACTGCCAGAGTAGCTACGACCCATAGCATACACTACGACCACCCGTTGAAGGCCCATGGGTTTTTCTATGGGAGACCTCTAGGGGCTACTACGACCCATAACATGTACTACGGCGTCCCGTAGTAGGCCCTAGATTTTTCATAGTAAAAATCTGCCTTCTTTGATCTTTTCCACTTTTTGCTTCTCTCGACTTCTCTTTTATCCCAGACATTCTTTCTAGCATGAAAATAGAGAAAAATATGACCACATATTAAAAGTGATAAAGACAAGGATTTAAAAGAATAAAAAGGAATGAAACACAACCAACAAAATGGTGCAAAAAACAATTATCAAACTCCCTCAAATATAAATCATTGTTTATTCTCAAGCAACTTGGCTTACTGATGACTTCTCGGCAAGTGTATCGATAATGTCGCAGTAATAATAAGATATTGAATCCACATAGACTACTATTTAACAAAACAATAGTTGTGCAAGTAGTAGAAAGTAACAATTGGGGGGGGGGGGGGGGGGGGGGGTCGAGTTTGAATGCGAAAGATAAAAGTTGTTCTAAAATAATGTGAAAGAAGTTAGGTTCTGTATAAAATCCCTTATTTATCCTTTGTTGATGTTTAATGCATTACACGAATGATAACGTCGTTATATTTCCACATAAAGTTAACAAAACCATTATACCCAATCCTTTGGGGTATAGCTCACAAATTCCTACTCGGGGTCTCTTATCCCTATTCAACCAACGTAAGTGAAATTAGGCAATGCAATAGTACGTTAACTCAAAAGTCACTACTTGGGGGGAGTCTCTTATCTCTATTCAATCAGCGTAAGCACAACAATTGCCCTAGTTCCAACATATAGACTAATGGATCATTATTCCCTGTGTTCCCATGATCGGATTAAAAGAGTATCTCATATAAAAAGCATTACGCATAAGAAGCAATTAAATAGAAATATAACTTCGATTATTCATACAATGACAAATTAAACATATGTCCCAACAAGTTCAAAATAAGTTCATCAAACAAAACCTAACTTAGAGATGTTTAGTTAATCATAACGATACAATCAAATACTAAGCCATAAGATGAAGATTGCATTTAAAAATCCTTGAAGAACTGGCCTTCAATGGCTATCGATACTCTCAAAATCGCCCTCTTGGTGCTCTTTATCGCCACTTTCAGTCAAAACTCGCAGACCCCTTGAAAAGATGCCAAAACTCCCTTTTATATATGTCAAATCAGTCCAGAACGTCTCAAAATAGGGCTAGAAAAGGATCTATCATGCACGTGATCCTTTTTATCATGCGCACAATGTTGGAAAAATAAACATATCACGTGTGCGATGCTGCGCGTGATTATTCTAATAGGTGCAAGGTTTTTTGCTTCTTTTTCCATCAGATTTTCACAAAGTCCTTATTTCTTCATACTTGGTCATTTTTGCATCTTTCTTTGATATAATCTTCACTTTTGCTCCTCTTTGACTTGTTTTGATCCGTTTCTTCGACCGAAAATATGTAATGACAGAGTGTTATCATAACCCCAAACTTAAATTGTTGCTTGTCCTCAAGTAACTTGTTTGCACTGCAAATTCCAAACAGAAAAGAAGTTGCAACATAATAATTGAAAATCACCATATGAAATTTTCTTTACCTGACCATTATTCTAGCTTCCAACTGCAATCTGACAAATTCAGAAAACCTCCTCAATCTTTGACAAGTACTCAACTTGTCTCTCATCTCACTATGACTCACTCAATTTATAAGGTAGTCTCTTAATCAACATGCAAAATAGTTTATACTGAGTTTGATCATGTTCTAATAGAGTTTGTCAAAATAATCAAAACACACACATTTGAGGACTTTCTCAGTTGTATCTTTACTTATGTTCGGGTAGAACATTTTTGGGAAATTAGGTTTAAACCTTTAGACTTAGGTGCTTAGTTCTCCTTTTGTTATCATACCATTATTTTACTTATTAATGATACTAGAAATATTGATATTGTGGTCCTTATATTCATTCTGCATTCCTTTTCTCTTATTTTTTGAAGAAGTTATTTTTAACTCCTTATTTTCTCAAAATTTTGAATTTTTGAATGTTTTTTCCTCTAGTACCCCAACTCAAACTTAAGTCTTGCTCACTTCCAAGAGCGACCCCAAACTTATTATTTTTTATACAACTTTAGAACTAAAAATTTATACCTAACTCCAAAGAGAGGGTGGAAAGATGAAATCTTTCAAGTCATATGGCTAATAAATAAGGCTACGTCACTAAAAGAAGGGCTAAGCTCAAAGTGGTTAGCAAAATATGTTACCTATTACTATAGGGTGGTTACAAAGGCTCAGGGTTCAAAGCAAACAAATGCCTCAGTGTGTGTAAATCATACCAGACAAATTGAATCAGAAATAGTTCAAACCTGATTAAGCAATAATACATGGATACACTCAATGAAAGGAATAGTGAGAAATGGAATTTATTTGGCTCAAACCTTACTGTTTAAGGTATCTTAAGGTTGAGTACAAGTCTCTTGATTCCTTTTTCATCCTTTGCTTTTAACTCATAAGTCACTTTCCTGATGATCATGTTTCCTCAAATGGTGCTTTTGGCTCATTTGTTCAAAGCTAAAGTTACAATTTTTATAAATATGAAAGAAACCACAACTGTAAACTCATTCATTAAAGACAAACATGACTAAAATAGTACAATGGGGAAGCGTATTTATAAGTGCTATTACTCTTCATTTTGCATACATTTGAAGAAAAAAAAACTTCTATAAATTAAAAAAAAAACTAGATACATGTATTTTCATATGTTATCATTGCAGAAAAAAACATACATGTTATTCATAGTGTTATTGAGATCATTATTTTTCCGGGTCCATTCTGCTCTCACGTGCTCTCTTCTTCTTACTTACTCTTGATTTTGATTTGTGAAATAATTCTCCATCTTTGTGGCGCTTGCAAAGTGTGTTCTTAAACTTTGAGCAAGCATGTATTCTTCTTGTTGATTGTA
Source organism: Lathyrus oleraceus (assembly GCF_024323335.1). NCBI lineage: Eukaryota > Viridiplantae > Streptophyta > Magnoliopsida > Fabales > Fabaceae > Lathyrus > Lathyrus oleraceus. The sequence continues at coordinate 473,043,256 of NC_066580.1, forward strand.
GAAGTCTCTGAATACTGGTGTGAATCTTGGGGGTTCATCATACAAAGTGGATGAAACTTTTGTTATCCACCTTGTAACTCTCACTGCATGAGCTTTCATTCTTCTCTGAGACTCTGATCCCTGCTGATTTCCTTGAACTTACACTGATTGCTACTGCACCCGAGGTTGGTAGGATTCTTCTTTGTTTCCTACAGGGTTATCCTCTAGATCTTGTTAAGTTGCTCCTGCTGGGTGATTATGTTGCAGCCTCCTAATTGATGAAGTGTTCTTAGGTGCTTTGGGACCTATCATCTCATCATCAGGGTAGATGGGTACTCCGACTCACATGCATAATTCATTAATAATATAAAAATGCCCGCAAGCTCGTTGTACAACATTAGCCATATATTTAATATTTTATGAAGTTAAAATCCCTACATCAATAGGCTCGCCCTTTAAAAGATCTAAAATTCCTAAGCACCGCTTCACAATAAATTGTGATTGATTAGAAGAGGCTTCTAGAGACTGCATAAAAAATAAAGCTCATGCCTTAGGGATTTGGAGAAATTCAGTGGTTTTAAGTTGCAGAGCTAAGCCACGCTCAATCACCCGTTCAACCCCTTGTTTACAAGAAACATCAAGCATTTCCTAGGCCATGGCTTCGTTTATAACACAATACTCATTTCTATAAGTCCTAAGAGCACATACAGGAGGAGGTTGGAGATTTAAAATAGAATTAATAGTGCTAGCAGAGTAATCAATGCACTTACCTCACACATAAGAAGTGAAAGTACCAACATTGCTAAAAGCCTCATTTACATAAAAATTGAGGCCTATGGTTTTATTGGTTTCTTGAATTAAATTATTGAAACTTACCCAATGTCGCTGATGTAACATTTCCATCACTTCTTCAAAGCATCTCAGGTCCTTGCATGCAAACGCTCTCTCTCTCTCTCTCTCTCTCTCTCTCTCTCTCTCTCTCTCTCTCTCTCTCAATGTGGTAGTCAACCAGCTTTAGATATTTTTCCTCATTAGATTCAGAATGAAACTTCAGGTTTGGAAAAGTTGGAGCATTAGGTGCAGGAGCAGCGCGTGAAGATGAACCTCTTATGCCTCTTCCTCTTTTTGAGGCCATTATGCTTGTAAAAATAAAATAAAAATAACATTACACTGAGAAAAGTTAAGCAGAACTTGATGATTAAGGAATTTGTGATTAAGAAATAGTAGGAAAAGAGTTGTGATAAGAAGAGATTCATAAATATTTATTTATAGGCCACTTTTCCCATTATCTTCACGTGCTTCATGCGTCCATCGCGTGCATGATGTTAACGGTCTCCCAAACTTCTCTCAATCAACGTCTATATTGTGCGTGTTATGCGTCCATCGTGCATGCAATAACAACGGTTCCTAGATTCTCCCAATGTCTCTATCACGCGTGTTATGAAGCCATCACGCACATGATATATCCATATCACGCATGCGATGAGCTGCATGATTTTTCCAGGGGCTTCTTCTTTTCTTATCTTTTGCTTTTCATTCTTTCTTCTTTTCCTTTCACCTACTTTCTTCCTTGCAAAATAACATACAAAATATACATTTTTTGATAAACAAAATTAAACTAAAAGTTTAAAAACATACTTACTGATGGGTTGCCTCCCACCCAATGCTTTTTTACCGTCATTAGCTTGACAATCCATTCCTAAGGTACGTCAGGTGCAAGGGATGCTCTCACGCCAAATAATTAGCCTTTATTCTTTCCTTTGTCGACCTTGCTGCCTTTTTCCTCAATTTGGTAGCATGTTTCTATATCATCTACATATGGTTTCCATTCATACACATTAAACGCCACTTTTTTCTTATTGAGCTTCAAGCTATGTTCCCTGATTTCCACATCTATTAATTCCTTCCCGGTTTCCAAGAGTGTGCGTCCGAGAATAACTGAACCACCTGTGTCTCCCTTCATGTAAACTAGCACAAAATCTGCAGGAAAAACTAGACCAACGACATGTACTAACACATCTTGTAAGATACCACGAGGATGAGTAATAGATAAATCAGCCAAAGTGAGAGTCATATTACTCGGTATAATCTTTCCCAAATTCAATTATTTTGCCTTTTTAAGGGGAATTACATTGATACTCGACCCTAAATCACATAGAGCGTGTGGGATCTCTACGCCACCAATAGTGCAAGAGATGGTAAACTTACATGGATCTTTCAGTTTTGTTTGCATTGTTTGGGGCAATGTCGTATCGCAATTCTTAGTCATGTTTATCTGCTATTTATTCAACTTCTGCTTTGTACCATTTAATAATGACTTCATAAATTTAGCAAATTTATGCATTATCTCTAAAACTTCATGAAAAGAAATACTTACCCGAAGCTTGGTCAATATCTATTTAAACTTGACAAACAACCCCACCTTATCTTCCTGTTGTGGTTTCTTTTTAATTATTGGATATGGCAGTTTTATGTAATCGGGTAGTTTTGGATTAGGGTCATTAAGAATATGCTTCTTAGTTCTTCTCTAGAGGGGGGGGGGGTGTCTATCAATTGCTCAATGGTGACCCCCTTCTCAGCTTGGTCACTCTGATTTTTACTCTCCTCTTTCTCAGTCCATACTTCTTCATCTTCAATCAAGTCCTCTTCCACTATTTCATCCTCACCCATGTTGGTGGTTACCTTAAAACCTGCTTCTAAAGCATTGCAAGTCTCATTTTTAGGATTATCCACAATGTTCCATGTAAATCTTCCACTAGAACTCGGTAACACAACAATTTACCAAGATAGCTAACCAACTTGCATTTCCAAATTTTTTATGGATGCATCATGGTTCTTAAACATTATTTTATGTTGTTTATTTACCTGTTCAAAACTTTTATGAGTGGTCTGGATGAACTTGTGTAAGGTCTCTTCAAGTGGTAAAGGTTTCCTTTGGATCAAAACTTATTGATTTTGTTGAAAGTGAAATATAAGTATCAATAGCTAACATACCTTTTAGTGTGCCTACAGTTTCAGTTTTCACTGATCTTTCACTCTTTGAATGATATTCATTCAAGCACATCTTTTCAATCAGGTATTTAACTTGTGGTTCTGTCAGGGTTCTGATTATGCCTCCTGCGAAAGCATGTGTGTTTGACCCTTAAGACCTTTAATAAAATTTTGCATTTTCTCCATGTTATTCATGTTATGATTGGGGCACATGCGTAATAAAAGTTTAAACCTTTTCCATGAGTCATACAATTATTCAGTTTCCTACTGCTTAAAATTGGTGATTTTGGCTCTTCGTTCCGCAAATTGTGTGGAGGTGAAAAATCTCTCTAGGAGGTTGTCCTCCAACTCTTTCCATCTTTGTATAGTTCCATTTGGAAGGCAAAGAAACCAATCTTTGGCTCTTCCAATTAGCGAGAAACCAAACAACCTCAGCTTGACTTGGTCTTCAGTGACCTTAACTGGCCTACACATCGAGGTTGTTTCGTAGAAGCGAGCAATGTGCTCCCGCAGTTCTCTAATTGAGTTCCCGTCAAATGGATTGCCTCTAAAACCTGAAAGCACATAATTCTTTATGTCAAAGTTAGTTGGGTTTCCCAGTACAAATCCTCTAGAAACCTGTCCTTCATTAGTCCTTTTGTAGTAGTCCCCCTATAGTGGGTGGTGGTGGTACGACTTCTATGGTGATTTCCACTTCAGAGTCCGAAGAAATCAATGAATTGTCTTCGACTAAGGTCCTTTGAGTTAAATTCGTTGCTCTAACCATTCTCCTGATGGCACGTTTAATCATATCAATTTTTCGATCAAATGATGTCAATGTCGATCCTGAGCTACTCAAATGCAAAAAAGAAATACCTCAGTAGAACTATTATTAAACAATTTACGAGAAAACAAAAAAATAAAAATAAAAATTAAATAAATAAAATGTTGCACAAGCGTTGCCTTATCAAAATTATCAACAGTCCCCGACAATGGTGCCAAAAACTTGACGACTTCTCGACAAGTGTACCGATAGTGTCCCAACAATAATAAGATATCGAATCCACATGGTCTGCTATTTAACAAAACAATAGTTGTGCAAGTAGTAGAAAGTAACAATGGAGGGGGGGTCGAGTTTGAATGTGAAAGATCAAATTTGTTCTGAAGTAATACGAAAGCAGTCAAATTTTGTATAGAATTCCTTATTTATTACCTGTTGATGTTTAATACATTACACGAATGATAACGTCGTTATATTTTCCCGACGAGTTAGCAAACCACTAAACCCAATGCCTTGGTTTATAACTCAGTAATTCCTACTTGAGGTATTTTATCCCTATTCAACCAACATAAGTGAAATTAGGCAGTGCAACAATGCGTTAACTCAAAAGCCACTACTCTGAGTCTTCTATCCTTATTCAACCAGCGTAAGCACAATAATTTCCTTAGTTCTAACGCATAGACTAATGGTCTGTATTCCATATGCGCCCATGATCTGATTAAAAAAGTATCTCACATAAAAAGAATTCCGCATAAGAAGCAATTAAATAGAAATATAAATTCGACTATTCATGCAATTATAAATTAAACATAACTTCCAACAGGTTTGAAATAAGTTCATCAAATAAAGCCTAACTTAGAGATGTTTAGCTACTCATAATGATACAATCAAATACCAAGCAATAAGATGAAGATTGCATATGAAAATCCTTGAAGAACTGGCCTCCATTGGCTTCTAATGCTCTCAAATTGTCCTTTTGGTGCTCTTTACCGTCACTTTTAGAATAGACCCAAAAAAGAACCTATCACACGTGTGATCCTTTTCATCACACACACGATGCTGACAAAACAAACTTATCACACACACGATGTTGCACATGATTATTCTAGTAGCTACACGTTTTTTTGCTCATTTTTCCATCATATTTTCACTAAGTCCTTATTTCTTCATACGTGGTCATTTTTACATCTTTATTTTGTCATTATTCTTCATTTTTTCTCCTTTTTGACTTGTTTTGTTCCGTTTCTTCGACCGAAAATATGCAATGACAGAGTGCCATCACTCGCCTAGATAGAATTCAGACAAAGTAAATCAATAGGTAAAAGCTCATGAAAACAAAAACCAGGGCTACTCATATATGAATCTTTTTTCAGATCGGCTAAGGATTAATTCTTCTTTTACTAGTTTGACACCAAAGGCATCCTAAGAATACAAACTCTAAAAATACAAACCAAAGGTTCCCTTCTTAGATACCTATTCAACTATAGTTTTGTACCTAAGTCTCTTAATAGAATTTTCTTTTCCTTTCATTTAGAATAATCAAATTAAGGTAATAGAATAATGATAACCATCACATACACATGAGGTTAACTAAGGATTTATTATTACTTTAAACTTATTCACAACACATAAGTGAGATAACGTTTGGGAAGGAC